>NC_028639.1:74906833-74976411 GCF_001406875.1 Solanum pennellii
TTTTTTTCAAAATAATATATTAAAGGTTTTAAAACAAATCATAAATATTTATAAAATTATACTTAAAAAAAGTGCATGAATTAATTCGGAATGTATTACTTCTTTACCTTTAATCATAAATTTCTAATTCAATTTTGAAAGAAAGTGTCCTCCTAAATAAGCGGCTCAACCTAAATTTAATTGGGGCTTCGATTCGGACTCGAATAATTTTGAATGTCATTTTCAGGAATCTACAATTTCATCGTGTTTTAGTAGTATTTGTGACGATTTTGATATTATAATTGGATTATTAATTGAGTGAGGTTTAGTTAGTAATGATCGGGTAGTGGGTTGGTTTATAAATTAATTGATAAATTAAAATTATAATCAATAGTTGAACGCAAGTATTTTAATAAATATTTAAAGAGTTTAATTTTAAAACAATTAAAGAAAGTGGTCAATTTTGAACCCAAAGGTGGATGACAAGGGTATTTTGGAGCCAATAGGTGGATGAAAAGGGCATTTTGGAGCCAATAGGTGGATGGAGGGTAATTTTGTACCATTTTCAATACTTCAAGGGTATTTTAGGCCCTTTTCCGAAAAAACAATTAAGAAATCATCACAATTTCCTTTATTTCTTTATTACGCTAATATTTTGAAAAATTCACCGTAATTCAATATTGAAATTTATTATTTTTAAGTACTCGTGATTAAAATATAATTAAGAAATCATCATAAATCTCCTTTATTTCTTTGTTAGCTAATATTTTCAAAAATTCACCAGTAATTCAATATTGAAGTTTATTATTTGTCAAGTACTCATGATGGGTCTATCTAATTTCCAAAAATTATAAACTCCAATATCCCTTTAAGAATTAATTTCCAAAAATTATAAACTTCTATATTCCTTTAAGAACTGGTTTTCTCAAATACAATCGTCTGTTCGCAATGCCTCATTAATATAATGTTAGTCTTATAGTTAAAGTAATAACAAAAATAAATTCATTATAGTATCGTCTGTTCCCAATGCCTCACTAATATAATGTTAGTTTTATAGTAATAAATAATAACAATAATAATATATTCATTATAGTATGTGAATGAAATATATATATATATATATATATATGAAGAAGTTAGAATAAATGTAATATGAGGTGTAAATTATTTCCGAACAGAAATTTTAATTTAGAAATGACAAACAAAAGAGAATAGAAAAAAAGTTAAATATGTACTAAATAAGTGACGACAAATTAATGGCGCTTAATTATTCGATGATATATTATTTTGCAGTTACAACCACAATTTCCACGTTTACCCACTGTTTACAAGGGACAAGGTCAAAACATTTTTTTAAACTTATTTTATTATTAATTATATACACTAAAATATAATGTATCGCTTTTTAATTTTCATCCATTTTTTAATATTGAAAAAGCGTTAGGTACATAAGTAACCAAGAAACATCATGGATTTAGTTTTACTCAAGAAACAAATTAAAAGTAGAAATTTTAAATTGTTTAAGGTTAATTATTTAATATTTATTTATTTTATGTTAGTGAAATACAAGAATTTTGAGTTATTAAATAAATCTTGAGTCTTTCACTTTGACATATATTATTTTTTAATTACTTTTATCTCCTCGATTACTTACGTGGGCTCCAAATGATATAACATGGGCCTTTTCCATTATAGCACGTTTATCTATCTTATATTATATTATTAAAATAAAAATATTTATAAATTGACTTGTTTGTCCCCTACTTTTTAGTCAATATATACCCACCACTTCATCTACCTTCATATCAAATACCGTTCAGTGCTTACTAGCTCATTTCCCCAATTTCTGCCTTATTATTTTCGTGTTTATCCTAAAAATATATATATAAAAAAATTAAATGGGTCCAAAATCAGTTGCTGTTGGGCTAAAGATTCTAATTAATCAGAAGAAGATTTGTCAAGGCAAAGCAGCTGCTCCTAATAATGTTTTAATTATGTATAGTTCAAGATTCACCAAAGTGAAACCCATCTTCCACACAAATCCTACTCAATCTATCAGTATTCAACATAATAATTGTTGCTTCCTCAAATATTGTTTCCTTTGCAATAAGACCTTGAGACTCGACAAAGAAGTTTACATGTACAAGTATGTATCCGTTTTAATTTATTTCTTATACTTTTCTATTTTTATTCATTTTTACAAAAAAATAAATAAATTATGTTTTCCATTTTTTATTGTACACTATATTCAACATGAATGATAGAAATTCTCTTGAAACTAAAGGAAGAAGCAAATTGATTCACAGTTTACGAACTTACTTGTCAGTCAGTTACTCTGACTCGTATTGAAAAGAGGGTTTTGGACTTAAAATCACTCATTTTTCGAAAGGCTCCTAAATTTGTTATTTTTTTACTTCTAACTTTTCAGATGATATTTTAAAAGTATATTATTTTAAAAAAGAATCAGATAAATTAAACAAATTGAAACACAAAACCGATTAACAAACTTAATTTTATGGATTTTCTCTATTTTGTTCGTAAATCAAAAGTCAGGCCCCATCCCAATTATGTTTACCTAATGTTGGGCCTGACAAATTTTGGACGTGTGGGGGTGTTAGTGTCATGGGATTAAACAATTGTGCTTAGTCAAAATCCTGACTTCATAAATTAATTTTTACGGTTGAATTTAGTGAGGTTCATTTCTTTTATCACGAAATGTTAATTAATAATGTTTATATTAATTAATGCAGGGGTGATCTTGGATTTTGCAGTGTAGAGTGTAGAAACAGGCAGATTTATTTGGATGAAATAAAAGAACTTGAGACTTGTACTAAAAATATGTTACGATCTTTTCGCCGATGTGGAGACGATAACCGCCGGCGGTGTAGTGAGACTTCGGCTCTACTGGAGGAATACAATCAACGGCGAAATCCCATAGCATATTCTAAGAAAAATACTCGACCTATATTCACATTATCATAATTCGAATTCGTTTTGCTTTATTCTCAAATTCTTTTATTGATTTCCAATAAAATTATTGAAGAATATAGTACAAGTATTATTGATCTGACTATTCCATATATGTTTTGGATAAGAAATTTTTTATTAAAAATAAAAGAATATTATTATACGGTACTAGCTATTTAGTGATTTTATTTTTGAAAATGAGTTGACAAGTATATATTCGAGATAAGTTATAATTTGAAGTGACAACATGAGCTGTCCAAGATGTTGATGTGGGCGCATAAGTCCATTAAAATCTCCTAGGTGACAACAATTGATGACTAGGATGATTTTAACCCATACTTCTATATATCTTTATCCAATTTCTATTTCTAACTCTATGTTATTGTGTTTTACTTCCTTCGTGTTAATTTATTTGGTGTTGTTGATTGGTCTCGAAAGCTTAAAAATAACTATAGATCTTCAAACTTTATAATTATCACTTGTATTATTTCGTGATATATATTGAAAGGGCTATATAAGGCAAATTACTTTTAATCAAATGATTAGTTATCGCGCATTATTTTTTATACAGATTAAGACATAAATAATGTTAAACGATAAACGAGCGTAAAAGAAACCAATCATCTTCTTTGAGATAAATCAAGCATTCAAGCTAATATCTGTTAATATGATGGATACGAGTAGGAGGTATCTTTCGTCTCTAATAAGTGACATAAATATATCAAACGACCTTTAACAAAATATCTAACTTGGTAGTTGGAAATATTTTATAAATAGAGGCTTTAAGTTATAAGTACTTTGAAATTTTAATAGTAGATCATGCATATAGAAATCAATAAAGAAGTAATACATGAGTCAAACATTGAAGCAGCATGCGGATCAAATATAATGTATTCATTTATGATAATCTACCCCATTTGGCCTATTTTAAAATTGATTTAATACGTAGCTTAAATTAATTCAAATTAAATATATTACTATATGTTACTCCCTTCGTCCATTTATATTTGTCATGTTGCGCTTTTCGAAAGCCAATTTGACTTATTTTCAAAATTAAATTAGATTACGTTGATTCGATTTTTTAATCAAAAAAAATTAGTTATTCAACGAAAAGTATTATACATTGCAATTTTTTACATATCAATATAATGAAAAAATATATCTTAAAATGTCAGTCAAAGTTTGTAAAGTTTGACTATAAAAATGAAAAGTATGACAATTAATAGTGGACTGAGAGGGGAGTACATAAAGAGATAAGTATATTTTTTAAGATAATTTATTCAGTACTCCTTCCTAAGTACTTTTCAACTCTTAAATTGATACGTTTATTAAGAAATTAATAATTATTGACATAGTGAATTTATCGTCTTATTTCTACTAATTGTTAAATAGATAAATTAAAAACTTAAGATTTTTCAAGATGTTCTATGGAAAAAAATTTATTCTTTTTTAATTTATCAAAATAAACAAGTAACTAGGGATATTTAAAAAAAAAAAAAGTTAGACAAGTAATTAAGAACAGAGTGTTACTTAGTAATTATTTTTGGGAAGAATTGAACATATTACCTTATGATATATTGATTGGTCCATTTTGAAGCTGCCCATTTCAAACAAAGTAAATGTAAAGGCGGGTTAATGATTTTTTTCATTCACTAATTTGACCTATTTTCATAAATTCAAATTCAGTTAAAAGGTTTCCATTTGATACACTAACAAAGACCCAAATAATATATTTCTTAGTTCTAATGTGGCCGGTGTTCAAAAAACATTTTATATATATATAACACAGGATGCAATAATTAGGCATAACGACTAACGTGAGACCTGTTTATTGTTATTCTATCACATGAACAGTGGCTAGTGCTTTTGCTCTGTAAGATGATAAAAAATAAATAGAATATGAATAAAGTTAATATTTTCTTTATCACGTTTGAGTAGTTGTAGAATTTTATTATATCTCAACTAATTATGAGTTTACACTTAGAAGTACACAATTTTCACGTTCAGACAATATTACAAGAAGGGGACCCAGAAATATTTCTTTCTGCAGCTTGGAATTTATTATATTATGACCCACTGGAAAAGTTGGGGAATTCTCCTAACTTTTCTATTTTTAGCGAACGTTGGAAACTAGAATTAAGTATTACAGAATATATGGAAATTTATTCCATTAAAAACGCGTTCTTTTATTTTTTGCCTCTTTAAGTTTTTATTGTTTTCATTTTTTTAGACAAACATCATGGCATTGTTAATTACTGAAAATGCAGGGGAGTTATCTGGCTTTCTACAGTCAAGACTGAAGAGTATAAGCTTCTTACACATACTTTACATAAATATTTTCAGTTGAATTCTTAAATTTAATGGTTAATCAAAATTATTTAATTCGGTATAAACATGAGTGCAAATAAGTAGCTCACTTGACGGTAAATATTAACTTATGATCCAGCGTGCGATATCAATCGCTTTTCTTTATGGGATGATATGATCTGCTAGCCATGCCATTGGCAACAACTAGGTCCATATAGCTGTTGAGTTTGCCGCCACCATCTCTAAACCCTAATGGAAGTTGTTTCGATATACAAATGTGAATCCTCATTGAAGTCAGATTCATGGATAGGATCTAACAGTCACTGAATTAATTAAGTTGCATTTGTAAAATTGAAGCCCTTTTAGATTATCAAAAAACCAGCATTGGGAATTGTATACCTGTTCAGATTCCCAATGTAATCATCTCCCTATAATATGCTGGAGAAGAAACACCAGAAATCACTTTTAAAAAAAAAAAATTCAGATGGAAGAATTAGACTGTGTGGACGAATTCTATTTCTCAGTATTATTTGATTACGAAGAACCATTGTTCCCAATTTCAGATGAAATGTATGCTGAGGAATTGCAATTGCAAGAGGCCTTATATTCGGGAGCCACAGTTTCAGTATACAATGAGTTTAAAAGAGTAAAGAGAGAATGTTCCGGTACATTTTGCAGTATCTGCACAAACAACAAACTCGCAAACGAAATGTTCGCCACTGGAAATTGTTCACATTCTTTCTGTGTTAATTGTGTCACCAAATATGTGACTAGAAAAATCGTACAAGAAAATGTTAGCGTTATCAAGTGTCCCGATATTGCTTGTAAGGCCATAATTAAACCCAAGTTCTGGAGAGAAATTGTTCCTAAGCAAGTGTTGGATCAATTGGAAAAAAATACTCTGTTTTTGGGTTCAATAAAATTGCACTGTCCTTATAAGGACTGTTCAGCTATATTGGTTGATGATGGGAGTGAGAATGTGATTGACTCTCTGTGTCCTAATTGTGGTCGATTGTTCTGTGCTCGGTGTAATGTCTCGTGGCACGAGGGATTGGAGTGCAAGGATTTTCAGCGTTTGGGCAGATTAAACGATAGAGGGAAGGGAGATGTAATGCTGATGGGAATTGCTAAGAACAAGAAATGGAGGGAATGTCCAAAGTGCAAGTGTTATGTTGAAAAGGGTGACGGCTGCTTCCAACTAACTTGCAGGTATTTTTCTCATTCCTTAATCTCTCTCATTCAAGATTAATTTGTTTTGAGTTTGTTGCGATTATGAAACAAAATTAGGATTGAAGCTCTTGTGTTTATTAACCGTTAATATTTATAGATATGTAATGAACTTCTTCTCAACACTACAAGGCCTACAATTCGGACCAACAGAAAGTCCAAACAGCTTGAATCTTCTCATCTTCTTCTCAAATTCTTATTACATAGATACCAAACTGACTGGTATTTATTGAGTTGTGCAAATGTTTTTGAGAAATAATACAAGAAACACTATACACATCGAACTAACAATATACATGGTATTTATTGAGTATCCAATTGAGAAATTTTTGAATTTATGGCAGGTGTGGACATGATTTTTGCTACCGCTGTGGAATGGGCCACAAATCTCAACATATTTGTCCTTCAACTTAACTATAACCCCATTATGGTCGCTCAAGCTTTCTTTCATGCACGAATCTTGTGCTTTCGATGATTGATTTCAGGGATTCGCATATATTGCAAGTTCAGATTATTATTATTATTCCTTTTAAAGTTTATGTACTTCCCAGAAGTTTGTATTTTTTCTCTTAAATTAAAATAATTATTCGAGTGACCATTATTAAGTTTCTTTTGCTTTTAAATCTGTAGCATACCTCCTTTTCTATTTACTTCATTATTTTCCTTTTTTTTCTCGATATATTTTTCATCTGTTTTTCTAACAAGGCATATGGTAGTTGTGATTTTGTTTTACCTTACCTTTCCTTTCTCTGTTGTGGACATTCTTTCTCAACTCAACGTAGTTACTTAAAATAAAGTAAGTAGTTTCTTTCGACTGACGGCACAATGAAGCGATCACATTCAAATGCTTACAGCCGCAGCCAAAGAACGAGAACAAAGATTATTCATCAAAAATGTCCAAGAATTTCCGAAGACTATATAAAAAGACATAAAATTAAGAAATCTGCCGGAGCCAACGATGTCAAAATGGAATCAATAAATTTGCGAATTTTGGATACCAATCAAGTTGAAATGGGATCAAAGATTTGCAAATCGTGAATTCCGATAAAGTTGAAATGGAATCAACTGATTTGCAAATATTGAACTCGGGTAAAGTTGAAGTTGATCCTACCTCACTAAATTTTGATGACATCGATGTCACTGAAAATAACTACGATTACGAGAGCGGAGAAATGATATCGAATTGCAAAAAGTTATCTTCTACTCAGCTTAATTTCATTCTGATAAAAACTTGAAATCAAGCTCTAATCACAATGTTGGTAAAAAAACACCTATAGAAATTGAGTATTTGTGTATTCCATATTCACTTAACCTAAAGAATAGTATTACTGAAATGGGGGAATCTTCGTGTACTTTCTGTGAAACTTTTGAAAATGCATTCCGCTGCCAAACACAATGATCTGCGGCACCAATTGCACTTATTATTACTGTGAAGAATGCACACAGAACATATAGGAAAAAAAATCAATGAGGATATCCAAGAGGTTTCTAGAAAGTGTCATGCTTTTGTTTGCGAGGAAATTTTGGATATCGGTTCAATAATGTCGGTTGATTTTCTTATCCAGGTAAGAGATGCCAATCGACCAACGAAAGTTTCAACTTGTCCACTAATTATTGATTGTCCTTTTATGGATTGTATGTGTAAACTGATTGATGATCATCGGGGCTATCCAATTAGGGCATGTTCGGAGTGTTTAAAATTTTTATATGTTAATACTAAATGCTCACATTTTGGAATAACCTGTGAGGATTATCAGTTTAGTATGTTGGCAGCAACACTATGGAGGATATCGTGATGAACAGGAGAAGGAGGAGGAAGAGGAAGAGGAGGGGGAAGAAGAAGAAGCAGCTCCGTGATTAAAAAACTTCGATGAATATGGAAAAAAGGTCAAATTTTGTTTCCTTGGAGATAAAATAGTTATTTAAATACTTATTTACTTTATATGCATAGTCTATTATGGATTGAAAAACAGTATGCAGGGTCTTTTTTTTTCATTTCAATTAGTTGTTAAATTGGTGAAATAAGAATATACTGGGTAATATTTTTGAATTAGCTGTTAAGTCTGTCTAGGATGGGCTTCTAGTGATTGAGACCTATTGTCCAATGTAAGTGTAGTTTAAAATGCGCAAAATCTTGTATTTTGCAGACAAATTGTTCTATTTTAAATAGAGTTCAAGTTCGTATAATCAACGATCAGGCTCATATTTCTTTTATTTTGAATTGCTTGTTCAAAATAATTTTTACTACATCATTTATGAAAATAAAATATTCAAGAATAATAAATAATTTAATTTGCTATAAAAAAAAATTAGGAAAGAGATTTATAAGTTACCTCTAACATAGGATAAGAAGTGTCATATCAACAGAACACAAGATGAATATTAAGTATATAAGTAAGTAGATCTTATACTTTAATATTTTAAAATTGTATGTGTATATAACCAAATAGAACAATAGCATAAATGGATTAGACTGTTACATATGATATTAAAGTCACTTTTATTATGTTAGCTATGTCGATGCGAGCTATATTAAACTAGTTTACACAAATCCTAATAAGGTGGAGAAAACATCTTTGCTAGGTCTAGGCAAATCTCATGTGGTGGGGCAATTCTTAGGCAAATTTTATACGGTGCGACAAACCTCAAGGAGTAAGTTGAATTGAGGGTGTTTGGGCAAAAATATGTGATAAGTAAATTGGTTTAGGCTCAAAGCAGACCATATCATTAGCGAGTTAGGTCATTATTTGGTAGAAAAATGCAATACAGAATTATATACATATATTTTATATGAGGTGGATTACAGGTTAGCAGACATGACTGTCTATTGACGTATTTTATTGCCTTGCGAGTCTAGGCCTATATAAGAAATATTCATAGCCAGTTTTATGGTGAAAAAAATATGGCACAAATAATAATTTTAAGGGATAAAAGAATTATTTTAAGGGAATTTAATGGAATCAATTTGGGGCATGAATCAGTTGTTTGCTCTTCTGGCTTTCATTTCATTTTCTCCTCTGTTAGTGAAAATTCAATTTGAAAGGAAAAAGTACATTACGACATGTGAAGTTGGCAGGTGCTAATTTGCTAATTAATTTGTTTTTCTACTTCATATCTTGTCTTTTGATTTTATTTTCGTGATTAATAATTGAATAATCGAATCAAAATTAATAACAAACCCATGAACATTGCTATTTATAAGTATACATGAGCTCATTTCGTACACTTCAATTGTTTTATTCTAAGTCTTACCTCAATTTGTATTTGTGCTATCAGTACTCCCAGATGTTCATGAATCTCCTTGAATATATTCCAATTCATGTGTAATATATTTTTTGTTCTTATATTGTTGTTGTCAACACCTTTCTAATCACTTTTAGTGTATGTCTACTTGCAAGTCAGTGTAGTGTTTGTGAAACTCTCATTTGAAGTTTCTAGTGACTAATTATGTGTAATTTGAAGTCAAAGAATAACTTAACTCTTCAATTGGTATACCATTTAATCATCCGTAGAATTTAATTTTCATCAATACCAACTACAATTATTTGGGAGTCAAGTGGTCCCAATGTTTTCCTGCATATAAAATCCTTTTATCAATTTTATTCAAAAGACGCATTTTTTCTCAACCAATTGTCACACACTTATTTTCCCACGATTGCAACATTTCACTTTCTCCCACATTAAATTTTTAAATCACCAAATTCTTTGGCAATTAAATTCCCAAGAGATCAAAGCCATTTCTCTCTGTTGATCAGTATTTTCCCATAAGCTAGAAGGTGTAGGGGTTATTTATGGGGCAATTTTGTTGCATCAATAAATGTGTTGAATTTCACTTTGGTGAGGATTATGCAAACACAATATAGTTGTTTATTTTTTGTTTCTGATCATGATCAGAGTACACCTGATTCAATTTTTATCTCACTCAATTCTAGGCTCCTATATTATTTTATACACATTTTAATTATCAGACCTATACATATTAAGACGTTAACAATCTATATCAGTAGGTACATGAAAAATTATCTCATTATATATATGATTTTGAAATCTTTTACCTTTCAAGCTAATTTTTTTAGGTTAAATTATATATATGACATCTTTTTCTTATTAATGTCATTCACCATATATCTACTATGTTAAAAGATCAAAGAAGCTTCTCCACAAAATTCAAAAAGCGCTTTAATTTTGAATGAAGAATTGATAGATACTCATTACAAATGGCTAAAAGATAAGAACATCCAAAATGGTAAAGTTAGATCCTGTTAAAACAAAATAAAGTTATGTTTGAAACCATTTTATAAGTCAATAATCCACATAGTGATGATGATGATGTTTGTTCTTAAATAATAGCATTCAAAACTCTATGAGGGCCCTCCTTAGACTCTTTATTTCTTTTCATTTTAAAGAACCAATTTCATTGATGCCATGTTCCACAATTTAAGATATATGTTTTTCAAATTGCTCTTCTTTTTCTTTTTTTTCACTTTTATATTTTATTTGGATCTCCTTATATTTAAAGCAGACGAGAGTCTTAATTTAATTGATAAAATTATCTTCGTGTTATTAAAAAGTCTCTTGTGATTCAATATTTTTACGAATCCTATATGCAATATAAATTTAATGCATCAGACTATTCTTTTTACTCTCCAATGAAATAAAAAAGAAAACAACATTTTCCACTTGATTCAACATTTCAATTCTAATAATTTTCTTCTCACGAAGCCCCTTAATTATTACTACTTCATTTTCAATTAAAAAATCCCTCTATTAATTTAGAAGATCTATTTTTCCAATATCATCTTTACTACTCCAAGAAGGTACATAATTACTCTTTTTCAAAAAAAAAAAAAGAAAAGATAAAAGGTAATTTTGTTAAGTAGTCGCTATGATTAATGGTATTAAACTGTTTTTTCAATTTGATGTGTCAAACTATATAGGGAAAAAGACAGTGGAACAAGATCTCTGTTGGTATCTAT
This sequence comes from Solanum pennellii, assembly GCF_001406875.1. NCBI lineage: Eukaryota > Viridiplantae > Streptophyta > Magnoliopsida > Solanales > Solanaceae > Solanum > Solanum pennellii. The sequence goes on from NC_028639.1 coordinate 74,918,290, forward strand.
CTATTTCTTTTTCTTAATTATTTAAATGGAAATGAGACCTGGCCGACCATGTCTCATTGTCACGGTATACACTCACGTGCTTTCTCTCACTTTGTGTTGAAATAAAAAATAAAATAAATTACTTATAAAGTAATAAGAATCAATTTTTTAGTTGATGTTCAACACTATAAAGATTAAAAAATATTTTCATATATTTGATCATTATATTTAAAAAATTTATCTATTAAGTTCTTTGTTAAATTAAAATAGATCACTTAATTGAAAACGTTAGAATGTAATATCAAAGCAAGTTTTTAAAAAGAAAAGAAGAAAGAAAGTGGTATAACTCACAGCTTGTGTCATAAAAAAGAAACGCGTCGATAAATTTCAATGTAATGCTGACTTCTCCTATTCTTTGTAATGTAATGTAATGTTTGTTTGAAATAAAGAAAATGCAAAGGCATTATGGTTTCCACATAATTCAACACCAAAATGCTAATATAGAAATGAAAGGCTGTAAAATACCAAGCCCCCACTGTCGCAAATCTCAAGAATTCATTTTGTAAAAAAGAATTCCAAATAAGTTAAAACTTGTAATAATTTTTTTTAAAAAAAAAAAGAAAGAACTTCATCTGTATAGCTAATTAATCAAAATATATTTTAAAATGTTATTACAAATTCTAATAGTTTGAATTATATAAGATATGAGTTGGTCCAACCCCAATATATCCATCCACTCATTTTGTGCAGCTCAGTTTCGTGTGTACTAAAGCTACCACACTTGCCTCTCTTTCACTCTGAAATTATTTCTGCACCTCTTTCATGGCGATTTTTTCATTTCTCTTGTTTTGTCTTTCGTTTTTAGTATTCAATGGCTCAGTTTCATCAACTGCAAATGACCTAATTAGAACTTTCATAGTTCACGTCCAACATGATGCTAAACCTTCTATATTTCCGACCCATGAGAACTGGTACGAGTCCACTCTAACATCTCTTACTGCGGATACCCAATCGTTGGAAATTGGTGCTAATCGCATTATTCACACTTATAGTAATGTATTTCATGGGTTTTCTGTTAAATTGTCGACTTTGGATGCTCAGAAGCTTGAGGATTTTGATGGGGTTTTGGGTGTGATTCCTGAACAAGTTAGGCATATTCAAACAACGAGATCCCCTGAATTTCTTGGATTGACTAGTGCTGACAGTGCTGGGTTGCTCAAGGAATCAGATTATGGGTCCGACCTTGTTATTGGAGTAATTGATACTGGGATCTGGCCTGAGAGGAAGAGCTTCCATGATCGTGATCTTGGTCCAGTTCCCGCAAAGTGGAAAGGGGAGTGTGTGGCTGGCAGAGACTTTTCGGCGACTTCATGCAATCGGAAATTGATTGGAGCGAGATATTTTTCCAGTGGATATGAGGCTACAAATGGGAAAATGAATGAAACCATAGAGTTTCGATCCCCCAGAGATTCGGATGGTCATGGAACTCATACAGCTTCAATTGCGGTAGGGAGGTACGTATTTCCAGCCTCTACTCTTGGTTACGCTCGTGGTGTTGCTGCTGGGATGGCTCCAAAGGCTCGTCTAGCTGCTTACAAAGCTTGCTGGTCTTCAGGCTGCTACGACGCTGACATCCTGGCTGCATTTGACGCCGCCGTTGCTGATGGTGTCCATGTCATCTCCCTGAGCGTTGGCGGAGTTGTTGTTCCCTATAACCTCGACGCAATCGCCATTGCCTCCTTTGCTGCAACCGATGCCGGAATCTTCGTCTCTGCTTCTGCCGGAAACGGCGGACCAGGAGGCCTTACAGTAACCAATGTCGCTCCTTGGGTTACCAATGTTGGTGCCGGAACAATTGACCGAGATTTCCCTGCAGATGTCAAACTTGGAAATGGTAGGATAGTTCCTGGAGTGAGCATATATGGTGGCCCGGCGTTAACTCCGAACCGACTTTACCCCTTAATTTACGCCGGAAGTGAAGGTAGTGATGGGTATTCGTCTTCACTGTGTTTAGAAGGTTCATTAAACCCAAATTATGTACAGGGAAAAATCGTATTGTGTGACAGAGGCGTCAATTCAAGAGCTGCAAAAGGCTTAGTGGTGAAGAAAGCTGGTGGAATGGGGATGATAATAGCCAATGGAGTATTCGATGGTGAAGGTTTAGTAGTTGATTGCCACGTGTTACCTGCGACGGCAGTTGGGGCTTCTGCTGGTGATGAGATAAGGAAGTACATATCGGTAGCATCAAAGTCCAAGTCACCGCCAACGGCAACCATTTTATTCAGAGGTACTCTTCTAAATGTGCGGCCAGCACCAGTAGTGGCATCATTTTCAGCCCGAGGCCCCAACCCAGAGTCACCCGAAATTCTGAAGCCCGATGTGATTGCACCTGGAGTGAACATCCTTGCAGCTTGGCCTGATGGTGTTGGACCCAGCGGGCTTCCATGGGATACGCGTAGAACGGAGTTCAACATTTTATCAGGAACCTCCATGGCTTGCCCACATGTTTCTGGACTAGGAGCATTGTTGAAAGCAGCCCATCCGGGATGGAGCCCAGCAGCTATAAGATCAGCATTGATGACAACTGCCTATACAGTGGATAATAGGGGACAAATTATGATGGATGAATCAACTGGAAATTCGTCTACTGTGATGGATTTTGGGGCAGGACATGTGCACCCTCAGAAGGCAATGGACCCTGGTTTGATTTACGACCTAACTTCCTATGACTACGTCGATTTCCTCTGCAATTCCAATTACACAACCAAGAATATTCAAGTGGTTACAAGGAAGTATTCAGATTGTAGCAAGGCAAAAAGAGCAGGGCATGTGGGGAATTTGAATTACCCTTCACTTTCAGCTGTGTTCCAACAACACGGAAAGCACAAGTTGTCCACACATTTCATTAGGACTGTGACAAACGTCGGAGATCCCAATTCAGTGTACCACGTGATCGTGAAACCACCTAGGGATATGGTGGTGACAGTGGAGCCAGAGAAGCTGACATTTAGAAGAGTTGGACAGAAGCTTAATTTTCTGGTGAGAGTACAAGCAGAGGCACTAAAGCTATCACCTGGGAACTCCATAGTGAAAAGTGGCTCAATAGTTTGGTCAGATGGGAAGCATGAAGTGACAAGTCCAATAGTTGTAACAATGCAGGAGCCTCTTTGATGCTTGGGGATTAAGTGCTACCAATCTGGATAACAATATATGGATCTCTGTTGATAAGCAACTACAATATTTAATATGTATGTTGACAAGGAAGAGTTGGGAGTTGGTTGTTTGCTTTCAGCCATGAATTTTTCTCTGAGTTTGTCTAGAGTTTTGATGAAGCACATATCATATCTTATGTTTGGTTTCTTTATAGCAATGTAATGCTTTGTACATATGTTGGATGCTGTATTATGTTGAGGGTGAGAGTTGAATTATAGCATATATATATAAAATTGGAGCTATGTTCTTCTTGCTTCATAATATAGGTTTCGGGTTTGAACCTTCCCATCCTGGTAGAGAGAGAAAGAGGGGACACAAAAGATCGAGAGAACTAGACGGAGTACATTATTATTAGGACCATCATGTGCACGCCATTATTTACGTTTAACTACTTATTTATTTACGTTTAACTACTTATTGAGACATATTTTTGTGGATGACCCTTGAATAATAGCAATGTGAATTAAAATTCTAGTTTGTTAGAAGATAGTACTCAAAAAAGAATAGGCAGGAAAGAAAGTGATTCATTTTGACTGCTTTTTTTGGGTGCATGGAATAGATTGAGAGTATAAAGAGATTTTGGTCAATGCAAAGTTGGGTTAGGTGTGATGTGTGAGTGCTTTTGCACTGTTGCAAAGTAAAAAATAAAGAGTTATATATAAGAAGAAAACAAAGATATTGGCATGGGCAAAATAGGACAATGGTTAGGACAAAAAAAATAATCATGTGCTACCTTGGCAAAACTCTACCAATTATGTTCAAAAGCGACAAAACAATATTCATTAGAGTGGTCATTTTGATGTTCTTCCATTTCTAAGGGACCACTCAAAATTATTAAAAGGTAGGATTGATGATGGAATTAACCATTCCATATAATAAATAATTTCATAGAATATTATTGTTTTTAATCTTGTTTGTTCCATTTCACCAAACAAATGGGTTATTAATCCATCTATAATAGCACCTCTTAAATCAATTAGATGCTTCTTTTGGGACAATCATTCATAATAATTTGTTTAGGTGAGTTGGTGTTGATATTGTCATAGGTAGGCCATTCATTATATATGCCGACAAGTCAGAAATGAGAAACTTTAAAATGAAACCAGCTCGTCCAGATACAATAACATTTTTGAAGAATCGTGTAAATTGTTAAAGTAGGAATTTGTATGCAACAGGCCTAACTTCAGCAAATAAATCTAAAAGGCCACAGCTGTGAACTACCAGTCCAATTGGAGTAGGCCGATTATTCTCTATATTTAGGCCCACATGAATAACTAACATGGGAAGCACGACTAAATCCCTTATGGCCCAAGCCCACAGAAAATTTGGCCTTAAATTTCAATATATAATGTTACTCATTAATCTCTCCCCATGATAAATTGATAATTACAGAATTTTTTGTTAGTGTCACAAATATTTAGTAAATAATTGAAGTGTGAAATCTATAAGTTGCTACAAAGTTACATCATACCCTAATATAAATCAATTAAATATGAGACATGAATTTAATTTTATCAGAAAAAAAAAATAAGAACCAAATCTAAATAAAGATTTAAAAATGTCAAGTCCTTAAACTTATGACATGTCAAAAACTAAAATCAGAATTATCATGTTCATATGGACAAACAAATTATTGTAAGTGCTCCACGAAGAGTATAAAAGAACAGTAATGAGATTCCCAAATATTTTAATAGGTAAATATCGCCACTATATATCTTTATGAAATCGAAATATTATTATATGATTGTACTAGGGCAACAACTTGATGTTTCTTCCTTCTTTTTTATCTTGGAGGGGGTCAAAGGAGAAAAAAACATAATGTGAGAGGTACACTGCGAAATTAGTGGCAATCACTTTCACTTTATTTCTTCAAAAACTTTTAAAATAAACATTGCATCTACGCTATAAGATTTGTGTTGAGAATCAAAAATAAATATTGTATCTACATTGTGTAAGATTCACGTTATGTTGGGTTGAAAGTGAAAAAATATTTTTAAATATATTCCATTGGACAAGTGGTGCGTTAGAGAAATTGATCATCTACCCAACAAGAAAAGTTTAGCTAATTTCCCAACTTGCACCATTAACAACTAATTAATTCTTAAATTTCACTTATCCAAATAATAATATATATATATGCATGATATGCTTCTAATCATAGGGTTGACAATAAGACAGGATAGACGAGGGTTAAAATCTTAGCGGATTAAAATAGCCCAATTTACATTTATCAAATTAAATTCAAATTTTCAAAATTAAATCTCCATAATCAGACTATTAAAGTTCTCTCTCATAAAAATATTGTGTGTATATATAAAGAAATCACTTTATCCACTTGTCTTTTAACCTTATTGCCATTAATTTGACCTTGTTAATTTTATTTCAGATATATGTCCAATATAGTCCTGCTACTTCATTTATTATTGGTCCTTTGAACATTTCATCAGTGCATGTGTATTTTAGTTTAGAGGTAAAAATTTTTGTTGGGTTAAGAGGACAATATAAATTGGGGCTATTATTTCACTCCAAAAATTAATAAATATTGTTAGGGGAAAATCTACGTCACTGCCTGCCTGTCTGCCCTATCCACTCTGCTTTCTCCTTCCACTTAGGGACACATGCATATTTATTAAAATACGGACAATCACTTTGATAATAATAATGTTTACTAAATTTTAATACTCGTAGATAGTGGTCAATAACAATAATAATAATAAGTAATATATTCGGTGGAATCTAATATATTTATTTTTCTACCTCATAAGACTAGGAATGATGTTTTCGAAGAAAAAACTATGAAGTTGTACCCAATATTAAGATAAAAAATAACACTTTATGATACACTTTTCATATTCTAAAATTTAATTAAATTTATTTTCAGTTATAAATTTTTTATACATTCTTTAAATAAATAAATTTGTCAGTTGTTATGGCTTATAGCATATTTTAAGTAGTTCATAAATATAAAAATTTTACTTCAAAGAAAATAAGATTTAGAGCAAATCTTTAATTAATTTAAATTATTTAATTTTCAAAAAATGAAAAAGTTTGTATAAATTATAACAAATGAAGTAATTAGAATTTGGGGCACGATAAAAAGAATATTTGGAAACTAGGGTGAAGCTAGGTGAGGTTTGTGGGTTTAAACATATTTAGTAAATTTTTTTTATAAATTTCATATTTATATTGAAAAATTAAATAGTAACTTGTAAACTCCTAATAAAATTGATTTGACAATTCAATAATAAAAAAGGAAAAGAAAATTTAGAAATTTCAAAACTTTTAATACTGACTCTTCTTAGGTCGGTGATACAACAATAAAAAGAAAAAAATTCCATTGCCTTACGTGTGTAATGATTTTCAAGAATTGGTGTGCCATAGTACAGAAACAACTTGCTATATTGTTTTGTTTTTTTTTATTGAGTAACAATCATGTCTGCCAATATTATGCCCAGATGCATTGAACAATTTTATAAATAATTTCTCCCATATATTATTAATAATTAAATTAACAGGACTTTTTATCACTGGCGAACATGAAATTGTCCTCTTATGTTGATCGACATATTTTCGTTCAATAATCTTCCCTTCCTTTGCATCATTCTACTCATTAATTTAATAGAGCCTATTAAGCTATATTTCTAGAATCAACAAGTCATACAAACTTAAAATTTCAAATTTCAGCTTCTTGTGCTATATTTTGCTCTTTTTTTTTTTATATATATTCTAGTCTAGATAATATAAATACATATAAAGCTACTTTTCTGACCTCATATTGGAAGTAAAAGGTATGCTAGCTTATGCAAAATATAACAACACTTAGCAACAAACTGTACCAAATACGAACAGACTGTACGTTTTTTCTAATGTAATATATATGTACCAATTGTTGGGAAAATGCGGACAAGCACAAAAATATATATAGTAAAAGTAATAGAAATGAAATGGGAAAATAACGACATCAAGAATCTTATGTAAAAATCCTTCTCAATAAGGGAAAAAATCACGGGTCAAGAGGAGCAATTGATATTACTATAGTAAGGAATTTTACAATGTGTAGTCACGAATACAATACTCAAAGTGACTACTACACACTCAAAAGAAACAACACTCTTTTGATTTTCGTCTTACTAAAATATCGCTCACACTCTATTTTTCTTCACAGACTATTTTCTTGTATAATCTATGGAATACCTCACTTTACTTTCAAAATGGTTTTTCTCTCTAACTTGGTGTGTATTCTACAAGTGAGCAAGAATGCTCTATTTATAGAAGAATAAAACCATGCCTATGTCACTAATGACATATGTAAATATAGCAAAGTCAAAAATGGTTGCAAATTTTACCAATTTACCAACTACCAAATCTTTTATTTTCAACTCCAATTACTATTTTTTTTTAACAAGCTAAAGTTGATTAAAAAATAGGATGGATTCAACACCAATAACTCCTGTTCTGTAACGTCCCATCTTATATATTCATGCGGACATATTTTGTCGTATGAGAAATGTAATTTTATGCGTATGAATCTTATTTTGTAGTTTTCACTATTTTTTTCAAGGTGATTTAAGATGTTAAATGTTGTAGAGTTGAAAAAATAACAGTAATACGATAAAATCAAGAGAATAAGAAAAAATACAGTAAAGGCCACATGAATAGTTGAAGCAACTAAAGTTAATTGTGAATATTTTTATTATTTTACAAATCAGTAAATTCATTTTAATATTTTAATACCTTTAAATCGACTGAACAAGCATTCAACACAAGAAGCCGATTACTTAAAACCTATGTGTATGTTGATATGGGTATGATTCATTATTAGTGTTGTTGGCCTTGATCTTCTAAAATAGATAAGTCAACTATGTAATTTTAAGAAATGAATGTCCCTCTATTATTTTGTTTTTGCTTTGTTATAATTTTCGATTCACAATCACATGTTTTTATTAATGTATTATTTTCTTTATCATATATTAGTTATTCATTTTTTTCTTTATATGCTTATTTGAAAAATTATAAAAATTAAAAGGATAAGATTATCTATTTACCCCTTAAAAACTTGTTTAATTTTTTAAAAAAAACGCAAGGTAAATTTGATTAATTCTAGATTGGTTTTGTAAATTGATAAATAAATAATTTGAGACAATTATTTAAAAAAAATATAAATATCTAACACGAAAGAAAGAGAATAATTTATTATCATCTTATTCATTTTAGAAATACATTGAACCATCATCTAGTGTAATATTTCCTGAACAAACAAAGACGAAAAGCCTGCAGAGTACATGGGAATTAAGCAGGGTGGCATCTTGTGCATAAACTAGTGTACAAACAGACAATGCACGACGCACTCATCATCCAAGAGGCCATAAATTGCAGATGATAAAAATAGGGTAGCTAAATGCTTTACCTATACGTTCATCCATTTTACTTATCGTGCTTGTGAAGTATATATAATTCAAAATAAATATAATTAATTTTTGTTTTGATTTTTGTCTTTATTTACAAATTATAGATTATTTAATGTTTTTTTCAGTATAAATTAAAATATGATAAAAAAAAATATTAAGTGGGATTGATTTATGAACCTTCTCAAACGGCTGAAAATGAGGCATGAAATGTAGTCATTTAACGCCTCACATTGAGATAGCTCGTGTTTCGAGTCACCAAGAAAGCCGTGCCTTTTCCTTTACATCTCTTCTTTTTGTTGACATACTATTATTACCTTCCATTTTTAATTCGAAAAAGGGCTTCAAATTTCCTTAAAGTACTGAAAATGGTACAAAATTATCCTTCATCCACCTATTGGCTCCAAAATGTCCTTTTCATCCATCTATTGGCTCCAAAATACCCTTATCATCCACCTTTGAGTTCAAAATTGACCACTTATTTAATAATTTTAAATTTAAACTATTTATATATTTTTTAAAATACATGATGCTCAACTATTGGTAACAATTTAATTTATTTGTATCATTTATAAACCAACTCACTACCCACTCATTACTAATTAAACCCCACCCAATTAATAATCCAACTATTATATCAAAATCGTCATAAACACTACTAAAACACGATGAAATTATAGATTCCTGAAAGTGACATCCAAAATTATTCGAGTTCGAATTAAACCCCCAATTAAATTTGTGTTGAGTCGCTTATTTAGGAGGACACTTTCAATAGGATTCTCTTTCAAGATTGAATTAGAAATTTATGGTTAAATGTAAAGAATTAATATATCCCGAATTAATTCATGCACTTTTTTAAAATATACTTTTACAAATATTTATGATTTGTTTTAAAACCTTTAATATATTATTTTGAAAAAAAAGTTATCTATGAAGTAACATCACGTAAATGAGACGTAAGAATAATTAAAATCAACATAGTCAGACTTTTAAATTAANGTGGGGGCTTGCCTTCACAAATATACTAGTGGCACAAATTTAATGGACCATTTGTAAAAGAAAAATTTATAGGAATAAGTTATTTTTAAGTTCTAATTACAATTATTTATAATACTTACACTTAATTACAAGATATAACGATACAGTATCATTACAATTAAATATTTGGGGGGAAATAAGTGACGAGTTTTGCGAGATTACGAATTGAAAGTCAAAGAAAAACAAAAACAATAAATTGTTTTTATTTTGAATGTCGATTATATATTATTTATATGTCCGATACATACGGTTACGTACTCCCGATGTATAATGTACATACAACATAATTGTATATTGTTTTTAGCAAATTGTATATTAAAAGTTGTATATTGCAAATTATAATGTACATAGAACATAATTGTATATTGTTTCATTACCAAATTAAAAGAAAAAGTTGGAAAAAGTTAGTGTTATTTTTCGAAAATAATATAAAACAGATTATTCCGCTAATTAAGGTAAATTTTTCCTTATTTTTTGTATATGTAAGTAAAAGTTGGCCGTCCATCCTTGAAATGGCAAATCTACTTCAAAGTCCAATAACCGGTACGGTAAAAGCTATGAATAAGTTTAGGTAATTGAAGAAAAGTAGATGTTTGTTCATTCAGTCAAATTTGGTTATATTCTATGTATCTACTCCACAAGTTGGTAATATTGCTAAAAAAAAAAAGGAAGTTGTACACCCTTCATCCGGTATTGTTTGTTATGGTTTCTATTTTTAAAGTTAAATTATAAAAACTTTGAATAACAATTTAAGATGCATTTTTTCATCATATTAATATGTAAAAAATTGTAATTTACAGAATTTTTCGTATAGTTTTAGAATATCTATTTTTTGTTTAAAATATCAAATTAATATGATATAATTTACCTTTAAAAATTAATTAAATTAATCTTTGATAAATATAATATGACAAACATTTCTGTACGGAAGAGTAACTTTTAACCTACCACGATAGAAAAGTCTTAATCAAGTCTTGTGTCCAACATGATTCCCCTTCTCGTGGTTTTTTTCTTTTTTTTCATATATAATACATTCAATATCTATATTGAAATTTGATTAAATTTCAGTTTACAACGAAAAAAGTGTTACACTAAAAGTAAAGTACTTTCTAGTAAAGACTACTATCCACAAAAATAAAATATTTAATTAAGAATAAAAAAATATTTATCACTCCACTACAACTATTGATCTTCCTCTTTTCATGGGTAGTGTACCCATTGTTGAATGTTTTGGCTATTCTAGAACATTCTAATATTATTGTTGTAATGACACTCTACCCTCTAGAAAATTAGCACACCAACTTTCATGTTCTATATAAATGAGATTGTAATATTCTATATGCATCCATCGTAATAATGTTCGATAAATATATATTTTAACGTATCAAATGTACTATGGTACATAAAACTAAGTGCTTTTATATGTAATTGATATATGTTATTTGTATATTGATAGATGATTGCAATTATTATTAGTCGATCAACACACATATTGATAAAAAAACTTACTTGAATTGGTTGTTTCCACGAAAGAATAGGATGACAGGTGACAAATACCTTTCTTGTCAAATTACTAAAATTATATAATTCAGAAAAGAAGTTTTTAAAGTGTTTTACGGAATTTTTTGGTGAAAGAATAGCCATTCATGTTTGTTTGAGTCATCTAATAAGTGTTTTTGCAAATATTTTGAAAGAATATATCTGAGTGAAATTATGTAAGAAAATAGCTACTGATTTTAATTTGTTATATATGAATTTTTTATTGGATAATGTTGTCCTAAAACAGCAACGTTATTTGTTTATGGGAGAAATTATTTTTTCCAGCCTGTGCTTGGTAAACGAAAAATAAACGAATTACTGCTACTATTCAAAAATAGTTAGCTCTTCTGTTTAATACATTATTTTGAAGTTAAAACTTGCATAATTCTGCTCTCAAGTCACCTTTTTTGGAATTTAAAGTTATTTTTAAACATATATTTTATTTGATTTTTTTTTTGAATTGATTAAATTTATAATTAATCAAACAAATATTTTAAGGTGATTTTCAAATATAATTTATAACCAAACGTTTATTTATTTATCAAAAACTTAGATCAAACATATTCATCCACTAAAATAAACACGTTCAATAATAAGTCCAACCGTTGAAATAAGTAGCATTTTATTCTCGTAAATTGAGCAAATATACCAACTTTCAATTTTGTCTTTACAACATGATATTCTTGGCATTTGCGTAAATATGTACAATACTCACATTGTAACGCTATAAGTTACGATGTCCGACCTCTGCTTTGTTTTGATGCCAAGAAGTTACTATTTATAGAAATGGTATATATTGTAGAAGTTAAAATTATTTCACATTAAGAGAATACTTTTTGTTGTGTTTGATAAAATAATACATTTACGATAAACGGTAAATCTAAAAGACATATAGCAAAATGTGACACTGATTTTTGTCTTTAATTATTAGAAAAATTAAATTGACAAGTGTTAAAATAAGTTAAAGCTTATGGTAAAATAATATGATAATTTTATTTTTGATTTTGATCATAAATTTGAATTTTGAATATAAGAATAAAATTATGTTAAGAGAATTTTTTCTTAATCAAATCTTACATATAATTATGTAAATTAAAATTAATCAAATAAAAATTAAAACTGAAATTAGAAACAAAAATTGTGAAATGACCTTAAAAGTTAAAATATTACTCCTTAGTAAAGGAAAAAATAATCTTGAATAAACAGAAGTTAGAAATGCTTTTTTTTTTTAGTGAAATAATTCTACTATTCACAATTTAAAATAATTAAACGATGAAACAATAACGGATAATCATAAGAAAATTACGATCATTTGATGATCGTGATCAACTGTCATTTATACTAACTAATTTCGTCAATATTTTATGACTTTTATAAAAAAAATGCAATATTTTAATTAATTATCTACTTTAAAAATAGAAATAAAAGTTATTACTATTATTAATTACATTGTGAGTAGTCGTCAACTGTAAATTCTTAAAACGTAACTAGTAATATAATATTTTAAAGAAAGTTTAATCATCATCATTTAAAATAAAACGGAAATAGTAGTTTCCACTTTCCAGTAGCAGACGATAAATAAAACAACATAGACGCACTTGAAATATTTATAATGACATTGTTAACCCAAGTGGGCAATTTAGGTAAGTAACGCCATTAGTAGGGGCATCAACGTAAAAACAAGTGCCGGCTCTCCGCAACGTTTTCGGCCCTTTATAAAACAGAAGAGTTGGCATACGCAGCCAAATAGCTTACGTTACAATTATACATTTTCCGTCAAAACATAAATCATGTGTGGTGGTTCTATAATCTCCGATTACATAGACCCTAGCCGGACTTCTCGCCGGCTAACCGCCGAGTTGCTATGGGGTCGTTTCGATCTCGGTAAGAAGCAAAAAAATCCCAACAATTATCACTCTAAAGCTAAGCATTTGCGATCTGAAGTTGTTGACGACTTTGAAGCCGATTTTCAGGACTTCAAAGAGTTATCCGATGATGAGGATGTTCAAGTCGATGTCAAGCCATTTGCCTTCTCTGCTTCCAAACACTCTACTGGTAATTTCTCTTCCATTTCTAGTTATTTCTGGCTTTTGTGTCTATTATTTTGAATTTATTCAAGTCGACAAAATGGGTTAATTTTGGAAATAAGGGATCCAAGATGCTATTTTAATTAGCTAAAAAGAAAAGAAAATTAAACTATTTCACCCAGCTGATTAAACTAAAAATAGCCGGTAGATGTGTATGCTGCCTAAAAAGTAAACAGAAAGTTTGTTTGATGAAAAATGTGTGGCATCTAAAAGGAGGAAGAATCCAAAATGGCTTCTTTTTTTTTTTTTTTAACTTGATTAGTTAAAATAATGATAAGTGCAGAAAAGGTATTCATGTTTTGAGAAGCCTTAAATTTACCTTTATTATTTAAACCTCGTGAACATTCATATATCAAATTTAACATAGTTGCGGTGAGTTTTGGTTGGAAACTTATGAAATGCTTTCAAGACAATAGAACAAGGTTATGAAAAATCAATCACAAATGTTGTTGTGTTGTTTGGATCAATATTTCCTGTCTAGATCCAATTTAATGATTTTTTGTAATAAGCTTAGATCTAGGCTTCTCAGATCTGTAGTTTTTAATTTGGGTAGGTAGGCTTTAACATATGAGTTGAAACCTGGTATTTATAGGTCAAACCCTGTATATGTGAGAAATTCAATTACCAACACTTGAGACCATTTTCCTAGAATTCATAATCTATAAAGTTCAAATCTTGGATTCATCTGTGTCTTTTATCATCATACCAAGAGAGATTTTGGGAAGGCTTGATTTTGTGTAAGTTGTTGCCTCTAGCACTAGTGTAATCAGCGAACATGTTCTGCGTGGTTGATTTGTAATTAAGCTTCTTAAGTTTTATTGTTATTTATATAGCATGCTAGTTGGTGGATTTATCAATGAAAATTTATGGATGAATGAGATACTTAATAATTAATTTTATCATCTGAAGGTTCCAAATCTTTGAAAACTGTTGATTCAAACAAGGATGCTGCTGCTGATAAATCCTCTAAGAGAAAGAGGAAGAATCAGTATAGAGGGATCAGACAGAGACCTTGGGGTAAGTGGGCAGCTGAAATACGTGACCCAAGGAAAGGGGTTCGGGTCTGGCTGGGAACCTTCAATACTGCAGAAGAAGCTGCCAAAGCTTATGATATTGAGGCGAGGAGGATCAGAGGCAAGAAGGCTAAGGTAAACTTTCCTGATGAAGCTCCCGCCCCTGCATCAAGACACGCTGTTAAGGTGAATCCTCAGAAGGTCCTTCCTGAGGAGAGCTTGAATTCATTTCAGTCCGACTCAGCAATCATGAACAGCGTGGAGGATGACCATTATGATTCTTTTGGATTTTTTGAAGAGAAACCCATGACAAAACAGTATGGATATGAAAATGGGAGCAGTGCTTCTGCAGATACGGGATTTGGTTCGTTTGTCCCTTCAGCTGGTGGTGATATCTACTTCAACTCTGATGTAGGAAGCAACTCTTTTGAATGCTCTGATTTTGGTTGGGGAGAGCCATGCTCCAGGACTCCAGAGATATCATCTGTTCTGTCAGCTGCTATTGAATGTAATGAAGCTCAATTTGTTGAAGATGCCAATCCTCAGAAAAAGCTGAAATCATGCACCAACAATCCCGTAGCTGATGATGGAAACACCGTTACTATGGTACCTGAAGAGCTTCCAGCTTTTGAACCTCAGATGAATTTCTTTCATCTCCCATATATGGAGGGAAATTGGGATGCATCAGGTGGTAACTTCCTCAACACAAGTGCAACTCAAAATGGTGGTGAAAATGCTATGGACCTGTGGTCCTTTGATGATGTTCCTTCTTTAATGGGAGGTATCTTTTAAGTCAACATGCCTTAAGTTTTGTAAATAAGGCTTCATGTGAGTGATTTTTGCTGTTGTATGATGTACTTAGTGCAAATATTTGATATGTTAATTTGATCTCCGTTAACTTGTTCTTTTAGGTGTGTCTGGTGGTGGAAGAAGAATGATCCACAGAGAACCATGATTAAGCCATGGATAATGCACTAAATAGAGCAGTGCATAGGTAATTAGGTTTAATTAACTACTAGTAGAGATGTTAAATTCGAGTTTTACTTAAAAACAATTGGGCTGTATGGATTATGAGAATTGATGAGACCTCGATGCTTGCTATAACGTTACCTTTTTCGTGTTGCTTCACATGGAACTATTCACTCATTTGCAGACAGACACTAATAAATAATAGTACTGCAACTTGTCAGACCTCAACTTATACGATGAGTACATTGGTGAATAAGCGTTGCCATTTTCTATGGCCTCGTTTTCCGGATTCATCAATGTCTATTGGAACTCAATTATCGAGATATTCCTCAATGTTTTGCTACACCTCTCATTTGAGATTTTGTTTCAATTAACTCTTATAAAGTGTATTTACGTGTAGATTTTGTTCTTGTTAAGATTTACTGATTTTTGTAAAATGAATATATTCTTAAAAAAAAGATGGATCTGTGACTCGTTTAGATGATTCCGATTAGTAAGTTGAATGTACATGCTGGAATCTATGTGTAATTTCTTTACGCCATTGGTGTCAGTTATAGAAAGTTTTTCGACAAGTGAATGAGAGTTCTATATTATTAAAGAAAGAAAGAAATCATGTTGGAAATGTCGCTATACTATTAGACACGAGATTCGTGTAAATCTAAATTAATCGAATTATAGTTGAAAACCAAAAAGAAAAGGTTAGTCGGCATGGTAAGAAAACAAGGTGTAGGTTAGGTGAAAGACATGACTGGTGTGGGAGGGGAGATGTATTCGGTGGGTAGGTGACGAGGTTGTTGAGGTGAAAGCATTGCAAACGTGGGGAGGCTTCAAATTAACCAATCTTGGAAATGCACGAATCTAATTAATTTAAATATTTATATCACATAAAAGAAGATTCCTTATTTTTCACTGTTCAAACTCAATTTCTTTATCGGAAATATAAATACTGTACTTGGTGGCTTAATGATAAACGTGAAATAAAAAGGTTGTGGTGGTATGTCATTGTGTCAGGCAGATAGTTTTGGAGATACATATGTGGCTGTCTGGGTATGAAATTAGTAGTACTATAATTAGGAGTAACCACGACGGCCGCAGGTGCGTTTGTTATTATTATATGGATATTTTATCTTTTATTCGGTTACTATTCCTCTGATCAAAATTAGAATAAGTTATTTATTTCATAATAGTATTGAAATTAATTATCATGAGATAAAATGATTAAAAAAAAGGATTAATTATCTGAATATACGACTTAAATTTACATATTCTCCATATTTTCCTTATATTTTTAAAAAATATTAAAATCTCTATTTTTCCCTAAATCTAATCTGGCAGATACATTATTAAATTAGAATTCTAACTAATTAAATATAACGCTTAAATCTACTCTTTATTTTTCCCAAATAAATTAGAATCCTAACCAATTAAGTCTTACCCCTAATTTTACTCTTTATTTTTCCCAAATAACAAAACTCATTTACTCCACTCCCAAAATTAAGGCATCACTTTCTCAACCTTTCGTCTTCTCATCCGTCATTTAGTATCGGGATCATCCGTCATTTAGTATTGGGATTACTTAAATAGTCAATTCAAACTCTAAATAAATCTATATTTCTGAAGATCCGAAATAAGAGCTTGCATAATCTTCTAACAATGGATAAGCAAAGTTCGAAGAAACATAAAACACAAAAAGAAGCACATGCAAAGACACCCAAGAAGAGGGGTAGAAAACTTGCAATCGCCATATCCAGACCTCCACTGCCACCGGTACGTATTTCGATTTTATTTATTTTTTTGTAATTTTTTTTGGTCACATGCAATGACTTTTCTGTATTATCAGAAAAAATATTTTTATATTTTTCAGATTATTCATTTGATACAGAAAATTCTTATTTTTTGTATATTTTGTTTATTAAGTATGACTGATGTATAAATAAGTTAAAGTTCAAAAAAAAAAAAAAAAGTCAAAACCAGTTGCCCCTCTTTTTGGGTTTTATGCTTATTAGATCTTTAATAAGCATATAATGTTGATTTTCTGTATCAATTATTTGCAAAAGTGTATGTAAATTTAAATTTCAAATTATAGAATTATATGTATGTTTAAATCAACATAAGTATCATTTTGACTGGTTTGCATTGTTTAGTTACAATTATGTATCAAGCACAATTTATGTTTCATGTATCATGTTAAAGTTTGTCGTTGATATAAAATATCAAGTAGACAAACTTATAACGTGTAGTTACACTTATGTATCAAGTACTACTTAGCATTTTTGTATCATGTTAGGCTATAAATTTTCTATTAAGTATCATTTTCATTGACTTATGATATGTAGTTAGAATTATGTATCAAGTTTTGTTTTTGCATTTTATGTATCATGTTAAGCTTGCTGGTTCTATTAAACATCAATATCAATTTTTTCAATTGCAGAATATGAATTATGTGGTTAAACAGATTCCAAAACACTCTCTTAAGTATTTTCTGTATCAATAATCACCTATAGCATATAATGTTGGTTTCCAATTTATCAGATAGTATATTTGATCATGTTGTTGTCAAAAGTCTATGTAAATTTAAAGTTTAAATTATACACTTATATGTATGTTTAAAACAACATAAATATCATTTTGACTGGTTTGTATTTTGTAGTTACAATTATTTATCAAGTAGAATTTATGTTTCATGTATCATGTTAAAGTTTGTTGTTGCTATAAAGTATCAAGTAGACAGACTTATAACTGTAGTTACACTTATGTATCAAGTACAACTTTGCATTTTTGTATCATGATACACTATAAATTTTCTGTTAAGTATCATTGTGACTAACTTATGATATGTTGTTAGAATAATGTATCAAGTTTATTTTTGCATTTTATGTATCATGTTAAGCTTGTTGGTTCTATTAAATATCAATATCAATTTTTTCAATTGCAGAATATTAATTATGTGGTTAAACAGATTCCAAAACACTCTCTTAAGTTTGGTTGTACTTACAATTCAAATATCTTAAGAGACTTAGAGTTATCAATGGGGGTTGAGGGTATCGAATTATTTAGGAATACTATATTTGATTCATATATGAATATTCCTAAATGTAACTACCAAGGTCAGATCACCAAGTGTTTACTTTTTTTAAAGGTGGAGCAAGACAATCCAGCCGAGGAACTTCACATTCGACATGCTAAAGAAAATATCTTAACCTTTACTATGAAAGAATTTGCGATTATTACTGGATTGAAATGCTATAGAAATATTAAGTATTTTACATATCCAAATTCAAAAAGAAGTGGGCTAGTTCAGAGGTGTTGACACCCAATTTTGGCCTAACATTTTAAAAATTCGTGATTTTGAATCTTTATACGAATTTCTACAATAATGATTTGTTGTACTCTTTGGATGTTTTCTTGGACCTGTCTTCTTCCAATTTTCACGAGATCCAAACATCGTTATGACCATCCCCGACTGATGTCGGGGACGGTATCCCTACAAAAATATGAGAAATATATGAGAGCAGGACCGTCATGTAAAATAATAATAAAAATAAGTAAGTGCCACTTCATAGTCAAATATTCCCCTGATTTATCGTTTTGATTTGATATAATTGAGAAATGCAAGGACTCTAATTTCGTTAATCCTCTTGTCTCTTGCGACTTCGGACAAATAATGATTTCTGAATTTGAACATAAATTAATTTTTTCTCTGTAAAGAAGAACAACTCAAAATGTAAAAGTGTTAGTTCCTGTACATAATGAATAATGCAAAATGTCACACATAATGAATAAAACACATAAATACTGTTTTAATTAAAGACAAACTGAATATATCACAAAGCGTACAAACAATTATTGCGCGTCCTATACAAATCACGAATTTTTAAAATGTTAGGCCAAAATTGGGTGTCAACACCTCTGAACTAGCCTACTTCTTTTTGAATTTGGATATGTAAAATACTTAATATTTGTATAGCATTTCAATCCAGTAATAATCGCAAATTCTTTCATAGTAAAGGTTAAGATATTTTCTTTAGCATGTCGAATGTGAAGTTCCTCGGCTGGATTGTCTTGCTCCACCTCTAAAAGAAGTAAACACTTGGTGACCTGACCTTGGTAGTTACATTTAGGAATATTCATATATGAACCAAATATAGTATTCTTAAATAATTCGATACCCTCAACCCCCATTGATAACTCTAAGTCTCTTAAGATATTTGAATTCTAAGTACAACCAAACTTAAGAGAGTGTTTTGGATCTGTTTAACCACATAATTAATATTCTGCAATTGAAAAAAATGATATTGATATTTAATAGAACCAACAAGCTTAACATGATACATAAAATGCAAAAATAAACTTGATACATTATTCTAACAACATATCGTAAGTCAGTCAAAATGATACTTAACAGAAAATTTATAGCCTAACATGATACAAAAATGCAAAGTTGTACTTGATACATAAGTGTAAATACAGTTATAAGTCTGTCTACTTGATACTTTATAGCAACAACAAACTTTAACATGATACATGAAACATAATTCTACTTGATAAATAATTGTAACTACAAAATGCAAACCAGTCAAAATGATATTTATGTTGTTTTAAACATACATATAAGTGTATAATTTAAACTTTAAATTTACATACACTTTTGACAACAACATGATCAAATATACTATATCTGATAAATTGGAAACCAACATTATATGCTATAGGTGATTATTGATATAGAAATACTTAAGAGAGTGTTTTGGAATCTGTTTAACCACATAATTCATATTCTGCAATTGAAAAAATTGATATTGATATTTAATAGAACCAACAAGCTTAACATGATACATAAAATGCAAAAACAAAACTTGATACATAATTCTAACTACATATCATAAGTCAATGAAAATGGTACTTAATAGAAAATTTATAGCCTAACATGATACAAAAATGCAAAGTAGTACTTGATACATAAGTGTAACTACATGTTATAAGTCTGTCTACTTGATACTTTATATCAACGACTAACTTTAACATGATACATGAAACATAAATTGTGCTTGATACATAATTATAACTACACAATTCAAACCAGTCAAAATGATACTTATATTAATTTAAACATAAGTAATTTATGTTTTACACTATGTGATTTACGTACTTTTTACACACAAAAAAATACCGTTTAGATCCCTCGAACCATTTTTCCTATTAAATAAGATGGAAGGTATAAGATTTTTGTAAGCAAATAATTTTATTTTAGAATTTGTATATGTAATCCAAGTTATTCTTAATATGACATAATAAGTCAAACAATAAGTACGTTTTTTGCTTCCTACTATTTTACATACTTCATGAAGAGTGTAATTGGTGTTATAGATATTCTATTCGTTTAAGATGAGTTAAATCAAGCGATAACATAAATTTTATCTATTGTGTTATACATTCTCGCCTCCAATAACATCGTGTGGGCAATACTTGCACCTATTTTAACGACTCATTTTCAATTTTACCCTATTTTGTATTGGTTTTAAACTTATGTCCTTCGTAACAAATAAATTTTAGTCGGACATAAATGTACAATGTCATATCATAATATTCTATGAAAAACTTACACAAAAATACTATAATAAAAAAATATTTACCATTTATAGCAGCAATATTTTTTTTCACTTGATCACTTTTAATTCATTTATAATACAAGTTTAATGCATATCACAAAGAACAATTTATTATTCACATATTATACAAATTTTAATGATGATTAATACATTTATCACACATTTCAATACACTTATAATACAATGTGGAAATTTTTACCAAACAAACATGATATATTTCAAAAAGCAATTATAATTCATATATATTGCATACATAATTCACTTTTAATATATATTACAAATTTAACAAAGCATTGCTATAAATGATAATAAATAAAAAATATCGCTAAAATCAGTAATTATTTTTTAAAATGTATTAATTTATATAATTTTTCCATATTATTCTATTACTGTGTTCCGACCATCAAATCTCACTGGAAAGACAGATGTGTAATTTTATGATTTCTAACATGAGCATGAGCCCACGTAAACCCAATTCAAGAGTACTATTCAACCTGGCCCAACTCATTATTACCTTAGCTAAGAACAAAGGTGGCGGAGAAAGTTTAACTTTGAGGAGAAAGTCCAAATAAATAAATCAGAGCAAAAAAGAATAAAGCAATTACTATTTAATTTTTAGTTGAAGAAAGGAATAGGATCAGAAAGACAGTAGTAGAAAGAAAAACATCACATTCCTCCTCACAATTGAAGGCTTCACTAATATTATAAAGACAAATTCAAAACAAAAACACATTCAAGAGCTATTAAACTAATTAAACCTATACCAAAATTCCAAATATGATTTGCTTCATTTCATGCGATGGATTATATTTCATATTATTATCAAGCATTTTCATTCAAAAAATGCCTCTTCTTTCTTTTCACTTTCATATTCTTGATAGCCCTTTTTGTTGTGATTATTCCTTCCATCCTTTACTTAATCTTGAAGCCCCAAAACCCTAATTTCACTCTGCAAACGTTAAAGGTACAATCTTATCACTTGAATGTCTCGAATTCGGGCTCTGACCCCCTATTTTCATCTGTCATTGGTGTGACACTGCTTGCGCAAAATCCTAATAAGGTTGGCATAAGATATAAACCGACGCGTTTTCACGTGTTTAATGGAGGAGTGGTGATCGGAATGGTTCAATTTCCTGCCTTTTATCAGCCTCCTCACAGCAATAACTTAACGTTGGAGACTCGAGCAATATTTAATTGCGTGAACGTTACACAAATTTTGTCTAACATTTCGTTGCAACAAAATAGTTCCACAAAAAGTGTTACATTAGCAAGCATATTGGGTGATGTTAAAGCTCAAGTCGAACTTTTCAATGTCAACTTGCCTAAGGTGAAGGTTTGTACTTTTTCATTTGTGAAGTTAGTTCTTTTTTTCATAGACGAAATCTGATAATAATTATTAAAAAAAAAAAAACTTTAGAAATTAGATATATAAGTTGAATTCTTTTAGTATTAGGGTTAATTTGTAGTAGTTATATATAATTGTATTTCTTGTGGCACTTTTGTGAAGCTGGCCGTGGAATGCGCCATAAATATTGACCAAAATTATATTAAACTCAGTAACCAAATGGTCTACAGCTTGAAAGCAAGAAAATCTAATACGGTATGGACGATGATTATATAAATTATACTTTAAACTGATATTACGAATTGTTTATAATTAATGTGAACACCATTTTTTTTCTTCAGATATCTCTTCCAATGAACATCAGGGGAAGTTTCTCCAACAAGTGCTCTGCATCTATTTACATCTAACGAACTGATACTTTGTACTCTAATACCTTCAATTTATTTTGTGTAAATGTAATTAAATACAGTTTTGGATATTCTTATTTGTTACGTACAATTATGTAAGTAGTTGGATTTTTAAAACGTTCGTTTTTTAAGAACATATATGTTTGAATTATAAGTCTGAAATGGTACCAACTCATGTAGTAATTGATAATAAGTTGCCTGTCGGAGCCTTTTTGAAACCAAACCAAAAAGTGTAAAAATTAAAACTTATTTACTAGGAAAGAGTCTACTATGTTGACAATCAACGCGGCTGTTTCATCTACGCTGTTAAAATTTATATAGTCCACTTTAATTTCTTAAAACAAACTTTTTTCGGTCGTCATACTTATTTTTTCAAATTATTGAAGTCAAAATCAATTAAGTCAAAAGGGATAAAGCAAAGTGGTGTTTAAACAAATATCAACGTGAATGAATTATTTCATAAATAATGAAGGATAGGACCCCTACTCATATGCAAACGTTATAACCATGCAATTTTTTTTTGTTATATTTATAAATAACTAATCACCACTCATATTATGATCCTTTTATTCTTTTTCTTCGGTGGGTCCATGGAATATGATGAGGAAGATTTCCCTTTTGACTTATGCTGATTTAACTGAGCAGGTTATATATAGTGAATTTCGAATACCTAAAAAGTTGTAACCGACCTGGCATTGCTGAATACACAAAAGATAAGAATGTTGTGATAAGAATGTTGTGTACAAACCTTAAATGTGAACAACACTAAATTGAGAGTTTGGTGGTTAATGTAAATCAAATAGTAGTAGGTAAGTAATGAAAAAAAAAATAAAAATGCACGCACTTGTTTCTTCTTCTAGTATATACATATATATAGTCATTTTTGTGCATGTCTCCCTAATAATTATAACATCGAAGCTGTCTAAAACCATGGCAAGCTATTTTACCATATTCACTATAATAATATTAGGTACTACAACATGCAGATGCAGCAGCCTCCCTAATGGTATGATTGAGTGAATTCAAAAATGGAGTTGCTCTCTTCATCTTTGGTGACTCCTATTTTGATGTTGGAAACAACAATTACATAAATAAATATATATATAGTCATTTTTGTGCATGTCTCCGTAATAATTATAACATCATTTTTGGTGTTTGATAGTCATAAATAAAATTAATCAAAACAGCTAGACTTATTTGTTAATTACTCACTGCATGCTATGGTCATTTTTGTGACAGCTGAATATGCAAAGGTTCCAATAGCAGTGCCCATTATGAAGCCAATTAGTAATGAAGAGGAACAACATTACATTAATGGAGCAAAGTTTGCATCCGCAGGAGCTGGCTCTCTTCTACAGACATTCCAAGGCGCAGTAAGTTCTTTTCACTCCAAGCATGCCTAATAAAATATATTACATTATTTATTTTAATTTGTGATATGATGATAATCAAATAGATATGTACTTACTACTGTAAAGAGACAGCTATCAAAACAAGAAAACGAAGAACTCATCACAAGATATTACTTTTAATTTGTAACCATATAAGTAAAACAACTTTAGACAAAATAATTAGCGTGCCGCTGATTGCGTTGGAATATTCTAACTCTTGTAACTTCTCATGTCATTGAATTATCACTAAGCATCTGTACTACTAGTTTTAACTAGCGGACAACTGTCAGAATTGAAACCCTGTTCGATGATTTCTCTAAATATAACCATTTGCATAGTTTGTTTGTTTTTTGGTTAACTTGGGGCCAGGATAATGTGATTCCGCTATAACCTCTAATCATTTTGGTGAACACTTTGTGTGCATTCCACTATGAAATAGTCTACTTATCACACTGAAATGTAAATCGCAATAGGCAGCAGCTGAGGAAGGATCAATCCCGAATTAGATATGTGTGTGGAAGACCATTGTTCCCATCCTGAAAACTCTTTCATAGATCTTTTCCGATGCCACTTTTCAAACCTTTTTGCATCAATTTCCGATGAGCTAAACAATTTCAAGAATAACCTAAATAAAGTTAATACAAAATAACTACGGTTATGAAATAAAGATTAGGACATTATTATGGTATTTTACGTGTAGAATTCGATAGTAAAAGTTTAATTAAACTTTGAAACCCTAACCTCCAAATATATAGATAATGTGATTATTTTTCAAAAATTGGGCCGAAAAATGGTAAGTGGTGCTATTTCTGTCACATGTAACATACAACATGGCCCAAAAACGAAAACTCTCGCTATGTAAGACCAAAAACATTATGGCCCCTACCCACCTAGAATGCTACAAGTGGAATTTTGTTTTTTTGTGTGTGAACTTGTTTTGTTTCGTTTTATCTTCAGGTGATTGATTTGAAGACGCAATTGAATAAGGTGAAAATTTTGTTGAGAAACAAGTTTGGCTTTACTAAATCGGACAAAATATTGAGCAGTACTTGCTGTTTACTCGATAAGTATTGGGACCAATGACTACTTAAGTCCCTTTTGACCAATTCAACACTCGTAGCTTCCTATTCTCCTCACCAGTAGTACGTACAAATGGTCATTGGCATCTTGACCGCTGTGGTCCAAGTAAGTAAAATTCTGTCATTTATCTAACAACAATAAATAATAGAAATTAACTACTTTTCACTATGTTTTGTTATTTCAGTTGAACAATTACCTCAAAATTTGTGCAGGAGATATACAAGAACGGAGGAAGGAGCGTGTTGTGGAACAGGAATATATAGCTGTGGAGGAAAGAGAGCAGTTAAGCAATTTGAGGTTTGCAAAAGCCCAAAAGGACATGTCTTTTGGGATTCTTTAACTGTTACCAGCAAATGGCTGATGAAATGTGGAATGGGCCCACGGGCTCTTCTACTCTCAACACTCCCTTTCAATGCCTTTAAAGAGCAAACTACAAATTCTGTTGGCAAAGTATGCATTAGTATTATTATTATTAGTATCTTCTTGATTCTAGGAAATGTCAATTCATAATTTTCAGTCGATTTTATGCTTTTGTAAAGATAATTGTTCCCTCTATTTCTTTTTATATGAAACTTTTTTCTAAGAGCTAATTATATTTAAAAATTATATACTTTACCAAGTAATTTGATTACAGAGTATTGGAGGTTTTCAATATCAAATGATGGATTAAAGATATCCAATATTTGATTGCGGGTATTAGCTAAAATCAAGATAGAATTACAGTGAAATCATGAGATTATCTATTTCGGATAGAAGGTGTGATAATCTATCAGAATTATGTCCAATGCTTTGATAAATCATCCCCAAAAATATAAAAACTCATAAAAAATAATATGAGAAGTTCTGAATTAAAAAATACAGCAACATTATTTAAAACCACAAATACTAAAGGCAATAGGTAACACTACTATATTTTGGACGTTAATAATTAATTGCAAGGTAAAATAAGGAAATATGGGGAGTTGAGTGTTGGTGTTATCCAATAAATCGGACAAAATATTAATTGTAATGGAATGGGTCCATCCAATATTTGACAAGAAAGAGGATGCTGACAACCTTATACTATTAACATGTTATAGTAAGACTATTGCTAAACGACGTTGCATTTATTCCTGATGCTAACATTATTCACAACTTACATATGAATGTAATGAAGACAACGTGCTACTCCGCAAATTTTGCTATCAAAACTTCTATACATAAAATAAGAAATTGTATCTTCATTATTATTTTATTATTTATACATATATCTGATAAGAATTGATAGGACTACTAAATTATTGGTTTGCAAGTAATTCAATAAGTGGTTGAGATTTACTTCTTTATATTCTAAAATCTTCCATAAAAAACATATAATTATGCTATTATTCATAACTAATACATTTTAAATGAACTATAGAAAACCTTGATTTCTATTCTCTAGAATGAAGGAGATTATTTCCTTATAAAGTTACAACAAAATCACACAAAATATTAAATATGGTAAAGATAATTAAGAATCATATACTAATCAATAATGATTAAGAGCGAAAATTAAATAGGATGGAATAGATTTTTTAAAATAAAATAACATCAATTTCTAATGGGGGAGGGGGGAGGGGGAGGGAGGAAGATTAAATATGAAATTTTTAATAAATGATATTTTTGAAGAAAAAAGAATGTCGGCGTCGCGGGAGAGTGGGTACATGGAGGAGGTTGAGTGAGATAAGAAAAATAATTTAATTTTTATATGGATAATAATTTTTAATATTTAATTAATATTAATTTTTTATTATTGCATTTTTATCTAGATAAAATATTTTATCTATGTGGAATTCCATGTGTCAATATTTTTCATATAAAAGAAAGAGTGCACTACACACACCAATGATGTGTTTTTTTCAAACTAAAAGTGATAGTTTAGATATAAAACTCACACTATTAATAATAAAGATATAAATTTTTTTAAAAAATATATTTTAAGTGTTGTTTTCAATAATTATCTCAAAATAAAAATTTAATGGATGCGTTATAAATAAAGTTGAAAATTGGGCGGACCCAGTGAGACCCGCCGGTAGCAGTTTGTGTAGCAATAATTGTTTGTCCAAACGAACCATAAGTGTGGAGGCACGTGCTTATTCTTTGTCACCTCAAACCAATTTTTCCACATCATACACCATTGCCGCCTTATTAATTTTATTTTTTCTTTTTTCACTCCGCTTCTAATGGAGTGGACAAAAACTGTTCTGTCCCAAATTAGAAAATCAGCTTATTTATTCAAATCACATTTAAATTATATCATATAAATTAGGATCAAATGAAGATTAATGTGAGATCAAATCTATAATACTGATCCCAACCCATTTAATTAGGACTGATTCTAACTGCTGGAGTAATATATAACGGATAGAGTAAATCAAATTGACTAGGGAAAAAAACGGAAAACACAAATTCACCGTGTAGCTGCAAAATAGTAAATAGAATCAATTATTGGACGGCATATGTATAAGTATATTCCCTTGACAGTTTGACATTATTTTGATAGTGGAGGGGCCATAATTTGTGTATACATTATTTTATACCTGAGATACCACTTTCAAGTTGTGTTTATATATACTCCAAAGACTTTCTCTACACAATAATAAATTAAAAAAATGTATTGAAGTGATCATAGGTCAATTTTTTTCTACATATGGAATCAATCCCATTTTCTAATGTCTTACGATCATGTTGTCCACAATCATTTTTTGAGCATGCCTACGTTACTTGTCTCCTTGATTTTGATTACCCTAGTTTATTATTTCTAGTTGCTACATAAGATATTGGAACAATATTGGTAAAAGGCTAAATGTAGATACATTTTTGTTAATGTATTTACTTTATATTAGTATTTTTGAAATTTTAATATTTTCTTCAAATGTAACTATTTCATGCTGATGGTATTTTTAAATTTTTCATGTCTGTGCTTTAAATGTGTTCTATAAATATTTTATTGACTGATAGATTGGTTTTGGGTCAATAGTTATTCTTTTGTCAAATAAGTGAAATTCAAAATGTTGATAACATCATTAAAAATTTGTAAAACAAAAAAATGTATCTTAATTTATGTTAAAATTGATTAAAAGAAATTGTCACGCAAATTTAGAATAACATACACATAAAATCACTTTTAGCATAATTTGTTCAATTCATAATGAGACTTTGAATCTAGTATATTAAAAATTGACGTTAGCAATATAACTTTTGCTAGACCCAAATGCAGTGGAAAAACCATCTCTTTGCTTTCCTCTACTAAAATAGAATTCTTAAAATATTGATTAGAATAAAATGTGAATATAATTTCAGAATTTATAAGAAAACTGAGAAAATAGTTTTCTTACAATAAAATAAATATATAAAGCATGTACTTCCTATAGAATTGCCATGTTAGGTCTAAAATCACATTTATTAAAGACTAATACTTGGTATGCTTAATTTTCAAAATTCATTTTTAATTAAGAATCATTGTATATATAAAAAAATGGAATGTATGAAAAATAACGGAAAAAAAGGAAAAATATCAATCAACAAAGGTTGCACTAAAAATCTGTAATGATGTAATATTGTATGATTTTGAATTTGAATAGTATAAGGTATGAAATTATCTATATTAGGGAATGTTTTAATGAGCCTTCAAATGATTTAATTCTGACTTGGTGATAATATATAAATAAAAATAAAAAAGAGGAGAAGAAAAGAAAAAGAGAAGAGAAGAGAAGAGAAAAGAAGAAAACAACTAATTAAGGTATTTAAGGCAAGTATTACATCAGTATTTTTGAAAAAATTGGGTGTACCTTAGCTAGCTGTACAAAAATAATAATAAAAAAAAATGAAAAAAAGATATAGTAATATTTGCGTGTTTTGTGTGGATGTGGTCACCGGAGCTCTACTCTTTTGCTTACCTCTTCGGATCTGAAATCTGCAAATCATTCTGCAAATTTCTCTCTGAGTTGACTCTACCTCTACCGCCATTCTTGGCACCAATTTTTTCTTTGCTTTACTTCATTTCCTTTATCTGCTTTAAATATCTGATTTGTTTTTGCTCAGTTTAGTTTATAAGTTTTTCATTTTATAGTATCAGTGTTTATCTTTTATTTGGGGAAGCAGTTTGGAACTGAGTTGCCGGTCCAGAGACTTGGGATCGGAGATATGGGTTCAGAAAGTCATCAACAATCGGAAAACAATGAACAAGAAGATTCAGCACCTTTATATCTACAAAAATTTCGCCTATACGAAACTACCTCGGTAAATTTCACAATTTGATTTAGTTCATCAAATTATTATTATATTTTTTATATCAAGTAGAATGATTTTGTTCTTTGTTTCATTTCCAGTTGTAGATTGCAGTATTTTTCCTCTTTAGATTGTATAGTTAGCATATGTAGATGTTAATTTCACTGTTTGGTCATTTATTGTTGTGTAGCTACAAATTGTTTTATATCAAACATGTTGGCCGAGCAAGATTTCTGCTTTTTTATGTTCTCTATTCTTTTACCTGCTTGGCTTAATATATGTTCAATTAAGAATTTGATTCAAAATGGTTTATCTTATTTAGGACGATATCTCCAAAGCAAATGTTTAGAAACAAAGTCAAAGGGAGAAAGCATCTCAAAGTAAAAATGCTATTTTTCTCGCTCAAGTCGTGCAATTTGTAATCTTGTTTCATTTTGATTTTGTACCTTCCGCCTCCGAATTTCCGAAAGTAATGTCCAAAAATACTTAACTTTTTCATCTATTGATAAGATTATTTTCTTTCTTTTATGTTGAACCTATAAATTAAGAGCAAGCTTGTATCTATGTAGTCATATATCCTTTTTTTTTTCGTTCTACAAATTGTATTAGATACTGAATATGAATGAAGATTATGAAGTTACTATAGTAAGTTTTAAGAGAGTGTTAATATGCGTTAATTTTATTTGTCAAAAATGTTAATCTATTTTTTTTTTGTGGCAGAACTTCTATATGGTTGGAAGAGATAAAACTAGAACTTATTGGAAAGTTTTGAAGATAGATAGATTAGAGCCTACAGAACTCATTATGTATGAAGATTCTGCCACATATTCTGAGATTGAATGTATTGATCTACTTAAAAGAATACACGAAGGCAACAAGTCAACTGGAGGGCTTAAATTCGTTTCAACTTGTTATGGAATTGTTGGTATGTTATATAACTATGTTTTTTTCTTTTTGAATAGATTTTTTGTATTGATTTCTAATGAACTCGTGTTATTCTTTTCTTTTCGATTT
This sequence comes from Solanum pennellii, assembly GCF_001406875.1. NCBI lineage: Eukaryota > Viridiplantae > Streptophyta > Magnoliopsida > Solanales > Solanaceae > Solanum > Solanum pennellii. Next base: position 74,948,630 of record NC_028639.1, read on the forward strand.
TAGGGTTTGTAAAGTTTCTGGGACCTTATCACATGCTTGTTATTACGAAAAGAAGGAAGATTGGAGTAATTCGTGGTCATGCGGTTTATGCCATTACAAAGAGCGAGATGTTCCCAATCCCCAATTCTACTGTGCTATCCAATATGCCTTATTCTAAGAATGAGAACAGGTCTTTTGTCAATTTTGCATGTAAATGTAAAATATCCATCGATTCTTGAGAAGACATTATAATGGAAATAGAAATGTTTCTAGTTTATTTGTTATCTTTATGAGCATTATACTTGATGTGCTTGTTTCATTTTTCTTTTCTTTTATTTGGATAATTTTGAATTTTGTTATCTTTAAACTTGTCTCACTTTTGAGGTACTCTTCTATATTATCTTGAGAGTCCCCTTGCAGTGTTGTCGACGCGTGGACAATATAGACTATAGTGACCACATTATAGATGGGCATTTTGTAGCTATACTATTTTAGAGCCTATTGCCAGTTTATTTACTATAACTTTACAGGGCAAACTACAGTGGTGTTCTGATGTTATTTTTACATATTGAGTAAGACAAGGTATCATCAGGATTCAGTGGCACATGTGATCGCCTTTTTTTGTTCATATTTCTTATGTCTACAGTTCTTCATTTTTTAATAATACTTTCATCTTTTATATACTGCATCTGATTTAGTAACTCATTTTTGCCTTTTTTTCTCCAATTATTTTGTGAATAGATACAAGAAGCTCCTGCGCACGGTGGATCTCACAAGAGACTTCTTTTTCAGCTACTCCTATCATATTATGATAAGCCTTCAAAAGAATTTGAGTAATCGTCAATCTGGGCTCACACTTTACGACACAATGTTTGTATGGAATGAGTTTTTAACCCGAGGAATTCGCCATCAGCTTAAAAACACTCTTTGGACTGTCGCTTTAGTATATGGATTCTTTAAACAGGTATTTTCCATTTGAAATTGTTTCAGAGTTATATTGTAATCAAGGAAAATCCAAATTTGAACTCAACTCAGAGTTATATTGAAACCAAGTAAATGACTTGGTTATTTAGCAAGTGGCAGCTAAACGTTTTGTCATGTTGCTGTTGTATTTTGTAGGTTACACTTCCTCTTTCTGGTAGGAACTTCATATTGACGCTAATTGCTAGACGATCTCGTCATTATGCTGGTACCAGGTTTGTTTGTTTGACTTTAATAATGTACTTATTTGTATTTGATGGTGATATGTAGTAACTTAGGCAATAGTATGTCATTTGAGTGATATTGTCATTTACATTTAATTTACTTAAATCGATTGCTGAAAAAAAGTTCGAGAGAGGGTTATCAGTTTCTTTCATCTTTGTATATCTAGAATTAAATTGAATATTTTAGTTAGTGATCCTGCTTCATCTCTAGATTGTTGAGTTATTTATCCTTTTATGTTTTGTAGATATTTGAAAAGAGGTGTAAATGAGAAGGGTCGTGTAGCAAATGATGTAGAAACAGAACAAATTGTGCTTGAAGATGTGCCTGCTGGGTGCCCGCTACAAATAAGTGCTGTTGTGCAAAATCGGGGTTCAATACCTCTTTTTTGGTCTCAAGAGACTTCACGTTTGAATATTAAGCCTGACATCATACGTATGAGATAAGATTCCTACATTATTTTGGAGGATCCAATTTACTCAATTTTCATGACCGTTTCTTTTTATAGTCTCTAGGAAGGACTTGAATTTTGAAGCCACAAAACGTCACTTTGAGAATCTTGTGAAGAGATATGGAAATCCAATTATAATATTGAATTTGATTAAGGTACACTTAATCACTAATTCTGGATCCAATTTATGTTGCCTCTTGATTTATATGTAGTCTAAACTTTTACTGTTCATCTTTCCCTTTATTTGGTATTTTATCATACTAAGCAGACTCGTGAGAAGCGGCCAAGAGAAACTATTCTTCGTGCAGCATTTGCTAATGCTATTGAGTTTATAAATAAAGATCTTTCTGAGGAAAACCACTTGAGATTTCTTCATTGGGACCTAAATAAACACTCAAGAAGGTTTGACTTGCATCCTTTTTGCTTGTAGATGGTTGTACATGTTTTCTTTTCTTTTCTTGTATGTTGGTCTGGTGGGTTGCTAACAGTTTGGCTACTTTTCCAGCAAAGCAACAAATGTCCTGACACTTCTGGGCAAGGTGGCTGCTAATGCATTGGAGTTAACAGGCTTCCTTCACTGTCAACTTATTCCTGCCTCAAAGACTGGGAAATTGCTAAAATTATCGCCCATTGAGTAAGTTTGGCAATCGAAATTCTCCCAGAGTGATTTGATTTTATTCGTTCACGAAATTGAGCGTTCAAAAATAGCTTTATTACTTAGTAGAGTACCTCCAACACTTAGCTTGGGCTTAAAAGTTCGAATGTTCTTGCATTGATTTTGTTCGTCGCTGTGTAGCAATACTGAAGATCAAGCTGGACAAGACCCTTGTGAAGAGAGAGCTGAACCGAATTCCCCTAGTGGAGATTACCATGTCAACCTATCAACACTACAGAGAGGGGTATTACGAACTAATTGCATAGACTGTTTGGATCGCACAAATGTTGCACAATATGCCTATGGGCTGGTAGCCCTGGGCCATCAGCTGCATGCCTTGGGCTTTATAGATGTGGAGAGTATTGATTTAGATTCCCCGTTAGCAGATAATCTAATGAAACTCTATGAAGAAATGGGCGACATACTTGCATTACAATACGGAGGGTCTGCTGCACATAACAAGGTAATACCATATCTTTCACTTACTGGATCTATATGGTAGATATCTGTTGATGTTCGTTTTTGGTTTTTGTTACAGATCAATTTACACGTCACAACTGTATTGAGGCCAAAAACAATTTTTTAGTTCATGTCACGTTTTAAATGAAATCTATGATTTGTTAGCCAGTGAAATAAATCCTTTTCTTTTCTAAAGTAGGAGATATTGGCGCTTTCATTTTTATCATGATTGAAATTGATGGATATGATTTAACAGATATTTTCAGAGAGACGAGGCCAATGGAGAGCAGCAACTCAGTCTCAAGAGCTTTTTAGAACGCTTCAGCGCTATTACAGTAATGCCTACATGGATGCTGAGAAACAGGATGCCATAAATGTGTAAGTGAAATATTGTCTTTGTGATTATTAGTTTCTTTTATCTGTTGTTTCAACAGACAAAGGTAAATTTTAAAATAAATACAAGTAATGTGGTCCCAATTCCAGGTTTTTGGGACATTTCCGCCCTCAAGAAGGTAAGCCAGCTCTTTGGGAATTGGATTCAGACCAGCACTATAGTGTTGGGGGGCACGTATCAAGTTTAGCAATGGAGAGTTCTAGGTATAACCGATTTTTAATTAATGCATCCCTTGAGTATTTTGTTAATGAATTGTTAGTATTGTAGCCACAACATCATTTCTAAATGGTGATAATTTGAAATTTGCAATACAAATCTATTGGAGTACTTTTAAGTTGAGAGCATTTAATTCTTAAGACAGTTTTACCTTTGAAGTTATAAAAGTGAGTCACAAAAGACATCATGGCATATATATATATATATGTGTGTGTGAATTGTGATACATTAGTGAGCTCCAAGTGATGTTAGCCCAAGTCACCAGCATTTTTAATTTTCGTAGGGCTAAAAATCTGTACTATACTATAATCATTGTCTTAAAGTTTACCTCAATCTAGCTGTATTAATCTCTTACTGAGATGAATATTGAAGTCAATTAGTGATGTACATGGAGAATTCACTTATGAAAAGCTGATTAGGTTTTTTAACTTCTCGTCATATTCCATAGAGAAAAATACTTTAATTAAGGCAGACGCTGTATCAAAATCTCCCAAAGCTATTATTGAGGCAGTTTCTTCATGTGCAGGTCATTTATTAAAAGGTCGCTGTCAGAAGGAAATTTGATCTGCGGAAGCAGCTCTCCTGTCAAAGAAACTGACACAGAGCAGACCGATGACTCTGACCAACCTTTGCCTGAGAGTGCAAAAGGTGGTAGTAAGGGTCTTTCCGAGTCCACCCCAGAAATCTCTACTTGTGAAACTGATATTTCGTTTGCCAGGTAGCTTGGTTTAAATTTTCTTTGCCACATAGATTTATTTTGATTAAGTGGATACTAAGTGCTAATCACTGTGAGATTTGTATCACTTTGTGGTTCCTTCATACTCCATCAACAAAATCCACTGCTGTGACTTTTGGTATATATATTTTTCAATGAAGAATATGTAACAATTTCGTTTTAAAGAAATAAGCTAGTCACAGGTTAGTTGCTATTATATTCAGATCCCAAAGACATGTATTAATCAATTCTTCTCTCTTAAGGGGATTCGTATAGTCTATTGTAACATTTAATGTTCATGGACGAATGTGTGCTAATCAAATGCTGCCACTCTTAAGAGTTTTATTGGATCTTTCCAATTTTTCTGTTGGTTCCTCTCTATGTTGTTCCGTTTGGTGGGGTTTAGTGACCATGTTTTTTGGAGGGGTTGTGTATTCATGCTGGCCTTGTTTCTTGTTTTTTTCTCTTAGTAAATTGGCGCTTGTCTCACTTTTAATAGGTATACACCCTCGATGTCTGGTAGACAACTTTTCCTAGATATGCAATTAGAGCAGCGTCTCGGCAGTGGAAATGTTAGATTGCATGATCGTGTTGATTCAATTGATTTTTCAAATTTCCTAGATGTTGAGTGGCTCTCTTCGTCCGGAAATTCATGTGAAGAAGAAGCATTCGAGAGGTACTTTCTTTCAATTTGATCAATGCTTTGATAGAAATTGGATTTGCATAATTGGTTTTAGTCTACCTTTTCTTATGAAGTTCTGGTGCGACATTTTGAATAGAAACTTAATTTGCATACTGCCATTTTTTATTTGTTTGGAAGTCTGACTAGCATTTTAATAATTCTATCATTGAGATTAGTTGTTTGAATGTTATGGAAACATCATAGAAGCAGTGTAGTCAAAGGCGCTCTTTAAGTGTACTTAAGCCCTGAAGTGAGACAAAACGTGTTATGCGCTTTGCCTCGCTTTTCTTTGCCAATTAACCTCTTCTGAAGAAGTGACACTAAACAATCGATATTTCACTTTATCATAATTTTTTTGCAATTTCTTTGGTCATATATTTGTCATTCATGTTTATAATTACTAACATATATATTTGTATTTTGTATAACTTTGCCTAGAAGTCTAGCATGTTTTCTGCTTTGGTTTCTTTGAATCTTTATGCTTTGCTCTATTCATGCAGATCTGCAATCATAGGTTCACCATGTTGTGTCCTCTCATCTGACTGTGTAACAGTTGAATCTAAAGCTGAAACAAGCTCTTCAGTAATTGAGTCTTCAAGCTTGAAGGTCAGTCCACACAAATCTAATAGTTTATTACTCTTTCTGGTTCAAAAAGAATGTCCCTTCCCTTTTTGGTTCTAATTTTCAACCCGCTATGTTTAAGACCACTAGATTGAAAGACATTTTGGTACATTGTACATGTTTTTAGTTTAAGATGACAAGATTTAAAAGTTTCCTTTACTTTCTTAAACTCAATGTCAGTCAAATCAAACAAACAAATTTAAAAGGAAGGAGTAGTTTTTCTGGTGGGGGTGGGGGGCGGATAGATCTTGCTTTTATTTCTGCCTCTTACTTCTTATTAGCTTCTCTTTGCATCTCTAGTAAGAAAAGCTGATACACGTAAGTAATTCCTTTTACTTTTCAATCTTGTTTTAGCGTCAGGAGCAGACTAGTAAAGATATCAACTTTGATGCCAAAGGAAGTAGTAAACATATTGCTGAATTTTCGGAGAAGTTTGTGCATTGGGTTAACAACGGAGATATGCTTTTCCCTTGAGATCATTTCTGGTCTCCTGGAAGCTGTACTCTTCAGACAATTGCATTCAATCAAACCATCCGAAGGATGTGAATGAGTTACGGAATAAATGACAGGTGATGAAGATTAGGTAAGAGGAGAAAAATGATTTTGTTAGAGAAAATATGCCTAAACAAAGCCACTGAGATTGTAAATTGAAGTACGTTAGAAAATGATATAGAAAGTATAGAGTACATAGAAGCAGATGATTCTTTCAGTCGTTTTTTTGTTTCTTCATTTTCTACCTTACTGTTTTTGTAGGTTTCAGTTCTGTAAATATCTGTTATAGTTTTGTTAGTTATTGCTCCATTATTTTTTCCAGTATACAAGCTGATCTGTATTGTGTCGCATGATTTAAATTTTTAGTTCTGGAATGTAGCTGAGAAGAAACTTAGATATTCCTATGTACTATGAGGTTGCAATTTTTGTTGCCATGTCAAAAGAAGCATATCGCTTTCCTTGTAGTCATCGTGTCTTTGGTGGCAGAAATTGTAATGGTTTCGCTATCCAATTTTTTTAGTGCACCTTGTGTTTTATCACGAGGAACATCTACATCTGCCTTGCAATTTGCTAGAAGGCTGGAAATTTTATTAGCATTTGTCTATTCTTAAGAAATGAATGCCAAGGTGATATATGAGATCAAGTACTATAGCAAGCCCATATTCGTTATGGTAAGGCCAAGAAATTAGTAAAATTGGTACAGTCTGGACTCAGTTTGTGATCAATGGCTCAACAGATTGATAGATCTACCAGATTGTTCCCCTTGCCAAAGGTACTTGAATTTTGCTACATTTTCTGTTCAATTCTGCTCTGTTTTTTCAGCTTATTGTTTTTATTGGATCAGTTCTTAACACTTAACGGCCTGAGGAACTTTCTGAAGGTGAAGTAGTTCTTTAGTTTTTTCTTCTTCTAGTGTGTTGGAGTTCGTTTTTACAGTTAGTTCCTTGCCTTGTGCCAATATGTGTGCGCGCTAGAAGTATTATTTTTTTTTTGTATCTTCTACTCTCCAGCTCTTAAGTCTGCTTAATAAGTCGCGGTCAAGGTGATTTGAATTGAGACCTCTGAGCGTGGTGTGTTAGGCTGATTCACATGCCCATTAGCTAGTAATTTCGAGGCTTTTGTCTCAAAATTATGTCAACTTTCTAGGATGTGAATGTCTGAGACCGTGTTCTGAGTGAATTGTATGAGAGGCTAGAGTCGGTCTAATCTCCCTATGCATAGTTCACGTTGAAATGTATATCATTAGACTTTAGTCGATCTTTGAAGTGTATACTCCCTGTGCATTCTTATTGAGAATACTTAATTTTAGTACCTAGAGAACTCGATTTTTTTGCACGCTTTTCTGAGTCTCATGTGATTAGTGATTTTTACTTCACTATCAAGACATCTTGAAACTGAACCGTGTAGCATATAGCTCTACGGAGGAGGGTGCATAGCAGTTTTAGTCCATAAGTAACAATTCCATTGTAATAGTTGTATACATACACGTCTCTATTAAGTATGGAGGGTGTATAGCAAGTCTTTGGCCAAAAGCAACAATTCCTTGTAATAGTTGTGTACAAATAAAACACGCATCAATACAATAAAGTATGTTATCACCTTTTCTTCTAGTTAAGCATTATAATTGTCGACTACCAACTATTGTCTTTTAATAATATTGTACCATCAATCACCACCGTCACTACTGACTAGATAAAACAATTACCAATAAACATCCTTAACAGTTACCTGTCACTGCAGAAAATGTAAATTCGTTAATTCTCAATAAGGAAATTGAGCAAATTGAATCGTAGAGGCCACACATGTTATCAAGCAATCGACACACACGGCTAGGGGTGGCAAATAAGTGGATTCGATTAGATTTGGATAGATTGAATATAGATTGAGTTAAAATGGATTGGATCACAATTAACCCATATAAAATAGGAAAAATTACATAGATGAATGTCTTTTAATAAATTATTATTAATGTTTGTGATAGTTTTTTATTTATTATCATTTATAGCAATACTATGTTACATCTGCAATATGTACTAAAAGTAAGTTAAGTATGCAATATATATGTATTATAACTATTTTCAAAAATATATTATGCTTGTTTGGTAAGAAGTTGGCACGTTGGATTATAAGTGTATTAAGGTGTGTAATAAATGTATTATCCATCAATAAAACATGTATTATAGTATAATAATAAAAAATTATTTTTTGTAATATGAATTAAAAGTGTTTTATAAGTGTATCAGTGAAAAAAAATATTATTGCTATAAATGATAAATATTTTTTATTTATAGTATATTTATATAAATTTGCCAAAAGAATATGGATAAACATAAAATTTTCAAATATGATTTGGATAAAATGATTATGACCATCTTAATCTCCTAAGATCAAAAAGTATTAAATCAAGTTAAGTTCGTTAATACATCAACCCATACCATCCAATCCCATCCTAGTAAAAAAAAATTTTTAAAAAAAAACACTTTGTTAAAATTTGTATTTTTCAATTTTTAATTGGCAACCCTTATCCGCCCACTCCATCACCCCATTTAACTTCTTTTTATCGAAAAAATAAAATTTTAATTTTTTTTCTAACCCCTACACCACCCCTGTACCCCCTACCCAATCCCCAAAGATAATTTTAAAGAGACTTTTTTAAAAAAAAATTTGGCAACCCCCAACTCCCTTCCCCACGCCACCCCCACCCAAAAAAGATTTTCTTAAAAAGAAACTAGCTAGCGTTTGACTATAAATTTTCAAATATTCTTGACAAATATTATTTGGGTGAAAACTTGGGTGAAATTTCACCATGTGTTTGGCTATAGTATTTGGAAAATATATTTCATTTTTCTAGAAAAATATGATTTATATCCATAAATTTTAAAAACTATCAAAACTAACCATAAGTTTGTATGACGAGTCAATTGAATCTTCGTTACAACAATAACAAATAGTGTTCATGAAACTAGAGCATGTGGTAATTTGGAGTTAGTGCAACAAGCATCATTCCATACATCGTGAAGTAGACAAAACACATGATTTTTTTATCTTTAGCTGATTGTTCATCATTTTCATCAATAATCATATCATCATTAAACATTCACTGAATATTTCATCACTACTTTGGTGTTAACGTAAAAAATTATGTAATATAATGCAAGCAATAACTATAGAGGGTGTTTTTGTAAAAGATAAAAGTTTGGGATAAAATTTCAATTTATAAAAGATCCCAAATAATGAGATTTGGACCAAATACTAGAAAAAAACTAATATTTGGGATATTTGTCAAAAAATTTTGCCAAATAATGACAAAATATATGAACAAACACTATTTACCAAGTTTTTTTTTCCAAATATTATTTAAAACTTTATGGCCAAACGGGCCCTTAATTTTTCAGAAAAAAGAAGATCATTTTTTTGCCAAACCTACGCCCCTCCCCACCCGACCCAAGGGCACCTCCCACCCACACCCAAAAAAGTTTTATAAAAATTTCCAAAATTTTCATTTGGCCTCACCCCAATTTTTTTTAGCGATAATTCTATAGAACGATAAATTAATAATGTAAAATAAATATAGTAACTATCGTTTGATTTATTTGTGTTATATATTGAACTATTTGACAGACCCTCTTTTCCTCATATTCTTGCTCGTCATTCTCCCTCTCTCGCTCGCTTTCTATCGGTCGCCTCTCTCGCTTTATGCAATATAATTGTATAAATTGTGTTTCTCTTTGTATAAAGCGAGAGAAAATTATATATACACATGCAAATACACATATGCCCATCCTATACACTTACAATTATACAATACAAATATTTCAGTGCTTAAATCTATTTTCCCTTTTTCTCTTTCTCATTGTATACAATTCAAATTTTATATAATTTCTCTCTTTCTCGTTTTATACAATTCGATTCAATTGTATATTTCCTCCCAAGTCTCTTTTGTCTTTCTCTCTTTCTTGTTTTATACAAATTCAAATTTTATATAATTTCTCTCTTTCTCGTTTTATACAATTGTATATATATTCAAATTTTATACAGGTATACAAACACATACAATTGAATTGAGAGGCTAACTACGATATATACAAATGAGAGGCTAACAACAATTTATACAAAGGGCCTGCCAGCAAAATTATACAAATCTGAAGAGGAATCAATGTATTATACAATTATTTCTTTGTTTATATGTATAGCGAAATAGACATATCTTTCAGCTGTATATGTTTAGCAAATTATACATATATATATGTTTGTTATGAAGCGCAATTATGCAAACCTTGCTATAACATACAAATTTGAATTTTGTGTTTGCTTTATATGAAAGTTGCCCTATTTTATATTTTATTTTGAAAAGTAAATAGTCCAATTTAAGATTTTTATGATAAAAAGTGATATATGAATTCTCATGTTTATCCATATTCGTATGAATCTATATAAATTAAAATTTATATTTTCCTTTATAATATGACTAATTAATTTAATTTAATATGAAAAAAATGATTTCATTTTACTACTGAAATTGCACGACTGCCAAGTATATATATTGTATGTAATTGAATCAGGGGGTTGTTCCATTCTGTGTTGAAAGTTGAAACAATAGTCGGTAGTAGTGAACCTAACCGTAGGCTGGGGCTTAGAACCAAAAAAAAAGCCCAATAAAAAGTTGATCAAGTTCAATTTGTAAGCCCAAATTCTATCACTTCCGCTTCGCTTTCTTTCAACCCGCTCTTAAACCTTCTCAAAAACCTCTCAGTTCCTCCTCTTCTTTCTTCTTTCCCTAAAATGTCTGTAATGGATTCAGAAGCCTTCAAATCGGAGCTTGCATCTGTTGTTTCTTCCCTAGGCTTTGCTACTTCTGCTGTGCCTTCCTCTGGTTTTGACGACTCAGACTTCCGCAAGAAAGGTCGCATCAAATCTGAGAAAAAGCCAACTTCTAAGGATAATAATAATAATAATAATAATAGTACCAATAAAGACTCTCAACATGGAAACGAAAACAACAACAAAAAGAGAATCAACAATGATAAATTTGGCAAAAAACCGAAGCCGCAGCCTAAGGCGGAACTTCAAGTCGACAATAATTTATGGAATACAACTCCCGGCAAGTACAAAAACATGCCAAAGCTTCCGCTTGTGAAAGCGAGCGCATTGTCTGTGTGGTACGTTGATGCAGGAGAATTGGAGGACAAGGTTATTGGGAGTGACAGTAACAATAAAATTGCCGAGTTTAAGAATGTCAATGAATGGAAAACCAAGGTGGAAAAGAAGAAGGAATTGGGCGAGAGGTTATTGGCCCAGTATGCGCAGGACTATGAGTCGTCTCGAGGACAAAGTGGCGATATAAAAATGTTACTTACCACGCTAAGGTCAGGGACTGCTGCTGACAAGATATCTGCTTTTTCTGTCATGATTGGGGATAATCCCACTGCCAATTTGAGATCGCTTGATGCTCTCTTGGGTATTTATTCTTCTCTTACTTTCAGTTCTGTTGAATTTAGGGAGAATCCTTGAGACTATCTCAAACTTATTTAATGTCATTGTATTTTAGCTCTAATGTTTGGACCAGTAGCTTGTTTTCATTTTCTATTAGTTTTTTCAGTTTTATTTTGTTCGAGTCATGCTATAGTTAATTTCTTGATATCCTTCAGCAAGTATATGTTAATATGTTATACTACTATCACTTACTGTACAATTTTTTTCGTGAACTCTAAGTTATAGACAAATGGAGACGCTGCCAAACTTTGACTATCATGAGGCAAATGACTAATGAAGAGCTGAACTCTGCACTCTGCAGCATATGTTCCTTCAACAACATTAGAGATGCTCATTTTCAGAACTCATTGAGTCATTGCAGTAGTTTTATTTATGTAATGTCAAACATGTAATGTAAGGGTCCTTCATTTTGTAAGATCTTGAATCTAGGAAGACATGTATTTCAATCAAGGAGGTTAATTGCGTAGTGATATGCGAAAGGCAAAATTAAACTTGTGATGATAATGTTAGGCGAATCATAAAGGTGAAGGAGGATCAGTTAAAATTTCTTCCCCTTCATTGACTGGCCCCTAAGGAAAGAGCAATAAAGAAAAATACCGAAAACTTTCCCATTACTTAGTTTAGCTTTCTAAATTCTCTTATTCTTATGTGCCCCATTCTTTACTTTTCTATCCTTTTTGCTATACTTGTTCTCAAATAGTATCTTTTTTGTAACTTTCTGGTATTGGTACTTCATAATTCTAATTAATTTTTCACATGGTTTGCATCCTAGATTATTAAACTTTTAATCCTTCCTTTCTCTAGTCTTAGAGAAGTTCAGTATTAAGATTCTTTCTGGTGAGATTGTTTGTCATTATTGCTTGTCTCTAATCAATCTAAATAATGACATGTAGGGATGGTGACAGCTAAAGTTGGAAAACGCCATGCTTTGGCAGGTTTGGAAGCATTGAAAGAACTTTTTGTTTCTAGGTGAGTTAAAACTTTTTTCCCTTTCTTATTGATCATCCTTATTATGCTTAGTTGCCTCATTGTATGACTATGAAGAATTCCTTCTATCCAGTTTGCTGCCTGATCGCAAATTGAAGACACTCTTTCAGCGCCCGATAGATCATATTCCGGATACAAAAGATGGTTACTCGCTTCTACTCTTTTGGTATTGGGAGGAATGTTTGAAGCAAAGGTACACTTAATTCAAAACTTTCAGCAAGTGTTTCATGGTAACATTTATTTGAGTTCCAAATACTGAAGTATATGTGAAGCATTCTTTAAGAACTTGAGCCAATTTTGAGGAGTGGTCCAAGTCGACCCATTGCCCTACATGGCTGATGGCCATTGAGTGTTCTGTCCTCCATCTTAATGCATTTTATATAGTGTGTTCTGATGAGGGAAAGGATACCTTGGTTGGAATCCTATGTTCCTTTTAGTTATCGCTAAATCTTACCCCTATCTACTGCATTCATGGCTGGAAGTTTGTAATGTACCAGTTACCGTATGTGTAGGTGGTAGGTTGACCATGATCCACCAGAAGTTCTATATTGATATGCCTCGTGTGCTTGTACTTCCATGATACCTACTGTCAATGTGGAGAACAGACATTTTGCATTTTGATATATTTGATATTACACTAATCATGTTCCTGAATTGAGGATTGATCTAAACTTCAGTTTATATGTCTGTATTTGTTACTATGTTGTTCTTCTGCTAAATAGGCTTTTCTGTTTCAGGTATGAGCGGTATATCGCTGCTCTTGAGGAAGCATCAAGAGATGTCTTAGATATACTCAAAGACAAGGCATTAAAGGTTGTTATTGACATCTTTATTACACATCTATACAGTTGCCTATCTATGTTTCTCCTCAAAGAACATTCTTATTCAATGTTTTTAGCTAATTGCATCTTAGAAAAGGAGAAAAGAATGACTTGTGAGAACACCCTTTTGTGGCTTCTGGCTTTTTACTAATTGGAACCTATAATCTGAGTGAAACTCAGCAACTGCTAACTTAACCATATTTTGTTGATGACTGGCGAGAACACTTTTTGAGGCTGCTTTTTGTTTACGCGATCGGGACGTACAAATTGGTGAAACTCAGCAACTGCTAACCCAAACAAATATTTTACCTTGCAAACTGTTTGGAGGATCACAAGTCACAACGATCTTTTTCTCTGAATAGAGCAATTTATTAGGACACTACCTTCAACCAAGTAGAGTTGATAAGCTTCTTCAAAATTAGGATAGCTTGACCACTTGCCAAAGCTTTTGCTATCAAACCATATGGATATTTTGATTTAAAGTTGATAAAATCGTTTATAGGTGACAAGTACTTTTTCTTTTGATCAATGGTACTCATTTATCTTCTTTTGTAGTAGTTGCATTAAATATTCTGGTCTGACTTCATGATTACGTATTGCATTTTCACTGCAGCTGGATTTCCTGTAATTGATATTTTCTGAGAGTCCATTTGTTGTGGAAGACTTCAATGTCTTCTCGGGGTTTAAAGTTTAACTGGCATAAATTCTTGGGGTTTAGAGTTGTATCTGAGTCTTTTGGGTGTTTGTGATGCAATATAATCTCATATAGTTAATGTTGTCCTGAAAAGTGAGGAAATACTAACATGTATGGTTATGTTTTATAGACAGTTTATGTTTTGCTAAAGTGCAAACCAGAACAAGAGCGTCGATTGCTTGCTGCCCTAGTAAACAAGGTGTGCCATTTTATCTCATTACTTTTGTGCCATTTACTTTGTCCTGGGAGTTCTTGGGACCATGGAGCTCCAGCTGATATTTCTTTGCTTTGTTGCAGCTAGGAGATCCTAAAAACAAGGTTGCATCTAATGCTGATTATCACCTATCAAAGCTTTTGGCTGACCATCCAAATATGAAGGTAAACCAACATATTTGGTTGAACTTGCTTAGACATACAAGTACTGATAATTAAAAAAGAAAAATAAAACAGCTTGTTTCTTCAAAAGAAAAAAAATGAAGCAAACAGCTTTGGGACAATGTTATCTCTAGATTTATAAGTTGGCTTCACGGAGTGGCACTCAAAAGGAAAAATCTACTTTCAAGAGTGCTCTTTGAAAGCCCATCTTAAGGATGTTTTTCATGCATAAATCTATTCCATGAAAAATGGAGCGATGTGGTGTAGTTGTAATTTTATTGCCAATCAAATTGTTAGAGGTTGGTACAAATACAATTCTAACTTGGTTGTGATATTTGAATAAAATCAAGCAGGATAATGTGGTCTTTGAAAATGGTTCCACTAATAGAATATTGTGCCCCCATTATATTTCCCAAGCATACACCATGTTTTGGTGGCAGGTACTAGTACATCAAAGCCCTTGAGTGTGCTTGACTTTAGACAAGCTGCAAGGAAGCACATATCATAGAATCATCGAAGTGCAGTTATGATTTCTGATGTGATACTTTTTCTGATGAAAGTTTGTTGTTTCATGTGTTATTTTTGTCGTGCAGGCTGTTGTGATTGATGAAGTAGATAGTTTTCTTTTCCGGCCTCATCTGGTATTGCGAGCCAAGTATCATGCTGTATGTTTAAAACTTTACTCCTGATCTTTTATGCATATCACACTAGATACTTCCTGATTGTATTTGTGTACACCTTTCGTCCTATTCAAGTTCTTTTTGTCTGTGATTTGATAATTCTTGTTCTACAGTGTCTATCCAAATTTTTCATGTCATTGAGAAGCATAAAGTTTTTATAGAAGTAAGACTATCGGTAGATGTCATTTTTCACAGGTGATGTCTGTTTAGTTTGGATTATGAGAACTGGTACATTGATGTGATAATTGTCCTTTTTGTGATCTACTATTTTTGAAACATACTTCAGCTTTCATCTCTTGACTAGGCCATTCAATGGAAGTCGTTTATATTTCCTGGGTATGAGTATACAACAATAAACTCAGGTGGCAAGTCGTGTTGAATTCATTTGTTGTTTCAATTTTCTGTTAGGAACATCTCTAAATATGCTGATGCAGATATGTTGTTTTAAAGTCATCATCTCTAGATATTGCTGATGCAGAAGATGTAGTCCTGAAGTACATACCTTTAATTGTGACAGGTTAACTTTTTAAGCCAAATTCGCCTAAGTCACAGGGGGGATGGCCCAAAGGCGGCAAAGCGTTTGATAGATGTATATTTTGCTCTATTTAAGGTATGATCTTTAACTGGCAGAGTCACAAGTTTCTCTTGTGCGTCCTTGCTCTTCTTCTAACTGGAGCTGAGAGCTTCATATTCTTATACTGAAGCTCATCAAGCGTTTCTTATCTAACTTCATGGAGTATTTTTCTTTACCTCCTTTTACCCCAAATCAACATTTCAGGTATTAATATCTGAAGCAGGGGAAGGACGGACGATGAATAAGAAGAGCGAGGGACACAAGGAGGTTTCTGGCACTTTGAAAGATAAGAAAGAAAAAGATCTATCAGAATCTCATGTTGAAATGGATTCACGCTTACTATCCGCAGTTCTTACGGTTTGTGTTGACTAGTCTAGTTTCTATATCTTTTTTTTGTTAATTCTTATGGATCTGCACATAGAGTAACTTCTATCTTCCAGAGAAGCTTTTGCATTTGTTGACTTGCTTGGTTTGTGCGGGTTAAAATGTAAAATCTGAGTAACTGTATCTCAGTATTCCTGCTTGGGCAATCCTCATCCCTTTGAGCTAGCTTTTGGGGTGTGAATTAGGACCAAGACCTAATTTGTCACAAACTCTATAGTTATGTCAGTATTCCTGCTTGGACAATCCTCCTCCCTCTGAGCTAGCTTTTGGGGTGTGAATTAGGCTCAAGACCTAATTTGTCACAAATTCTGTAGTTCTATTATAAATTATTTACAAAAAGTATATGTAAAATAGTTGTTATATTTTAAAGATATTAATTTTCATTATTTTGTTTTACTAACCCCCCGTTTCATTCTTCCACATGCAAACACGTTTGCCCCGTTTACATTCCATGTCAAACAACTTCGCTTTACGGTTCTTCACTAGTCTTAACCGAGCTTGCTCAATCCATCAGCTTATTGCATCAGTACTCATTGTTTCACATTTATGCCGGATTAGAGAAAATAGTAATCTGCTTCATTCAGCACAACTTTCTCATTTGCAGGGTGTGAATAGAGCATTCCCTTTCGTTTCAAGTGATGAAGCCGATGATGTAATTCAGGCCCATACACCGGTATTGTTTCAGCTGGTAAGCATGGCTACTTATTCCATTGTTGGATAAGTTGGATGAGTATCATATATTCTTTAATATATTTTATCATCTTAATATTTGCTTGGAATGTGCAGGTTCATTCAAAGAACTTTAATGTTGGAGTTCAAGCTCTCATGCTCCTAGATAAGATCTCAGCAAAAAATCACATTGTTAGTGATCGGTTTTATCGTGCCTTGTATGCAAAGCTTCTACTACCAGCTGCAATGAATTCTTCCAAAGTACGTGGATACCTTCATATTTATATTCTTCTTCTTTCTGGTTTAATCTAAGCTTTAATAGGGCAAACATACACACACTGCAAGAATTTTCTTCACCTCACCTTCTTGGTGCTTTTTTATCAATACAATTACTAATTCTCAAAATAAAAGAAATAGAAAGAAGATTCTCTTCCCCTCTCGAACCAGAAAAAGGTTCATGTTAAGTTACGTCTTCCTATTTCTGGAAATGTTTGTAAAAAGTCCAGGGTAGTCTGAGCTATCTTCAATTATGGTGAGGGGAAAGAGAGAGAGTGGTAGATTAACCTTTGTGTTGACATTCATAAGGTCAAGATCAATATGGTGACACACTTGTTTCTAGTACATCTTCTTTTGTAATCTATGGTTTCTAGTCTTGTCTGTTGTAAGCTTTAGATGCACACTTGATTTGCAATTTTATGCCAGCGAAGGCATATAGGATACTTGGAGATTTGATTTGATTTGATTAATGATTAGAATTAGGATTATGGCATTGCTGATGTTTAAGTTTGATTTGTTGAAGCTTCATCTGCTCTTCTTGCTTTCGTGATGTTCCTTTTAAGCACTTCAGCTCATTACCGGTGGCAGTTGAGCAGTGGATTTCTTGTTTGCCCCATCTCAAGGGGAACTTTGACATATTTTTTTAGTTGTCCAGAAGTGAATGTTGATTGTAACAGTAAAATTAGAGAAACCAGGGAAGATTTAGAAAATTTGTTGCAACTAATATTTTCGCACATTAAGAATAACTATCTTTCCGAAATTGACACGTAACTAGACATCAATGTGCTTTTTCATTAAAAAAAAGTACCATGGTTTAGAGATACCTCATTTTCAAAACAATATCAAGCAGAATGGGTAAATGAGAATAGAAAATTGAAAATTCTGAGAGCCCAAGCAACCAAAGTTTTGGTGAAGCATTCATAACTTTTTTTGCTAGATATTCTTTGAAGAAGTCATGAGTTTATGAACCAAGATAGTCATAGCAGCACAAATGCTTCAATTTGTAGAGCAAATAACCCCAACACCAGAAAATCTGTCTTAAAGAATGAAGATACGAAGCAACTGTAAACCATGTTATGATGTATAAAGTGAGCTACAAAAGTTGACTTTCCCTGTATTTTATAGCTACATCTATATTGCTGTTTCTGTAACTGATTTTGAGAAGGTTAATCTGTGAATGTTCCCAAATTTTTTCTTAAAAATGTTTTAACGGACTTGTAAACATTTTCTTCTAATACTTCCACCGTTAGTTGTTACTTCTGCTGCAACCCCCTCTCGCTGAGAATGTAAAACACGTGGAAGAGTTTTTTTTGTCCTGGCCTAAATTTTGTCACAATTTATCACTTCTTGGCAATGCTGGTTAGACCTCTACTCATTCAATTGTGACCAGTTGCGCTTTAGTTTGGATCTAACCCTTGCATTACTTGCTGACTTGGTTTATGCCCGATAATTGTCTGATGCATGTTCTGGTCGTATCTGCAGGAGGAACTGTTTATTGGACTCCTACTTAGGGCTATGAAAAATGATGTAAATGTGAAGCGAATTGCTGCATTCTCGAAGCGTTTATTGCAGGTTTGTGCAAGGCGTCAATTTGTTATTATGTGAAACCTAACATAGCTAGCAATATATGAGTACAGTACACTGAGGTGAGGTGTATTTAGGCAATTTTTCCTCAAATTTTCTCCTGCAATTATACTAGTTTAGGCTTCCATTAGTCTTCTATAAATTTCATGGTTTACTGTTAAATAGCTATTCTCAAGTCACTGAAGAACTACACTAATTCAAACATAGTTTAGGGAAAAAGAAGTTACTTGAAGCTGTAATTACATTCGTTCTTACGTTCATCAAGGAGCGTACTCTATCGGCCATGTGCTTGATATTCCGTTGAATTTGGTTTCAAAAAGCACATACTTTTTTTACCCTCTGAGAATTTCTTTTTTTCTTTCAAATTAAGCATTGATTGTCTGGTATTAACAGGTTGCAATTCTGCAGCAGTTTCAAAAAACCACATACTGTTATTGCTCTCTTGAGAGTTTGTTTTTCTTTATTCAAATTAACATTGATTGTCTGGTATTAACAGGTTGCGATTCAGCAGCAGCCTCAGTACGCATGTGGATGTCTGTTTCTCCTGTCTGAGGTCCTTAAATCGAAACCAACTCTCTGGTAGGGTTGCTAGGAACACTATCCATTGACAAAGTTTATGACACGGCTAAAAAGAATGTCAACTTTTTCATGCAGGAACATGATGCTCCAAAGTGAGTCTGTTGATGATGACCTTGAGCATTTTGTAGATATTACAGAAGAAGATGACGATCAACCCAATCCACCAATTCAAACAGATAATGCAAGTGCAGTTGCTCAAGAAGCTAAGCACTTGGAAAATGGCAATCATTCTCTGCCGGAAGAAGGTAATTCTAGTTCAGAGTCTGATGATGATTCACTCCAAGCTGAGGAGTCTCCTGCTAGAGGTGATTTAGATGAACCAAAGAATGCTAGATTGATGTCCGGATTCAACAAACTTCTACCTGAAGGTTCGAATGATAAGCTCTTATTGCCTGGAGGATATGATACACGACACAGAGAACCTTCATTTTGGTACTGTTATTGTCTTCTTTCTGGCCTTAAATGCTTATTAAGTCTGCAATGTGACAAACAAAGATCAAAGACTATCTTGCTGGGTTCATTTGAAATGGCTATGATTCCTCTTTCTACATGATGGGGCTTGATTGGACACCAAAATTTTGGAAAGATATAGAACATGTTGTACCTAAGTGAAAACTACATGGCATACCAAAAATTTCCTTAGTGTCTTTTGGTCTACAACCTGCCATGTCACTTTTATAAGATTGTCTCTTTCAGGGTCGTAAGCTAGCGTAGACACCACTATTATCCACAGAAAAAGAAATAGAATATTTTAACAATTTCTCCTGAGTATACAGAAAATGTAGTTTCTTTTATTGACTTTTATGAATTGACAGCAATGCAGATCGTGTAAGCTGGTGGGAGCTGATGGTACTGGCATCGCATGCTCATCCATCAGTTGCAACCATGGCTAGAACCCTTCTTTCAGGAGCTAACATTGTGTACAATGGTAATCCCCTAAATGATCTTTCGCTGACTGCCTTCCTCGACAAATTCATGGAAAAGAAACCGAAACAAAGCACTTGGCACGGTGCTTCTCAGATTGAACCTGCTAAGAAGGTTAGTATTTTCTTGATAACATAGGATATCTATCATGTCTAATAGTCATAGTATACCACTTCAGACTGGAGCTTTATTAGCTTGTCGCATCACATATATCTCGTTTTTCTTCCAGCTTGACATGCAAGATCAGCTGATCGGGTCAGAAATACTCTCCTTAGCTGAAACAGATGTACCACCTGAGGATCTTGTCTTCCATAAATTCTACGTGAATAAGATGAAGTCCTCGAAGAAACCGAAGAAGAAGAAGAAGAAGACAGTAGAAGATGATGCCGCTGAGGAATTTTTGGATGCAGATGGTAGTGATGTTGAAGATGAGATTGATGAAGATGCTGCTGATGAGAGTGAAAATGAGGAAATTGATAGCATGCTAGAATCCGGTGTGCTTCCCTCAGAAGCTAATGGTGAATATGATTACAGTGATTTGGACGAAGTTGCTAATGAAGACGATGATGAATTGATTGGTGATGTCAGTGATGAGGATCTGGATACCCTTTTGGCACATGATGGATCTGACACTAATCTTGGCAGTGATGAAGACAATGATACAGAAAAGGCAAATGAAGATGACGAAGAGGAGGATGATGTACATCGAAGAAAAAATAAAAGAAAGAAAGACAAGCGTACTGCCGGAAAATCCCCATTTGCTAGCCTTGACGACTATGAACATTTGCTCAAGGACGAGAGTCCAAAAGAGGCCTCTAAATCAAGAAAGAAGAGAAAGAACTCAAATGAGCATTTGCTCAACGAGGAGATCCCAGCAGAGGATGCTAAATCAAGAAAGAAGAGGAAGAACTCGAATGAACATTTGCTCAACGAGGAGACCTCAAAAGTGAATGCGGAAAAGCCCGTCAAATCAAGAAAGAAGAGGAAGGGTTCAAATTAAGTTTTGTTGCAAATCTGCATGAAAGAGTTGCTGATTTTGATATCCTATCCTGAGATAGATAGGTAAAGGAACTCTTTCAATACCCCATTATTGTCAGTTCTTGTTTATTGTGTTGTAATTTTAGCCGATAACACAGCATCATTCTTACTTCTTTGTCCTCCTTTCTGTTGTTATGATAACTTTTGGAAAGTCATAAATAGCTTTGTCACAGTTCGTGTTATGATAACTTTGCAAAGTTCATTGTGCAACCGTTATTTATTATAGAAAAGAAAAAGGGAACCAGCAAATGCCATACAATCTCTTCATTGGACAAAAGTAGAAGATCAACTATACATCAAGGTACCCAAACTTAATTGATAAATATAGCAAAAGTAAGGAAATGTGTTAAGACTATATTCTTATTTTAGTCTTCGTGTTATCTAATTTAGTATTATTAATTTTTAATTATATCAAGTAAGTGATTTTAATCCTTCAACTTACAGATTAAAAAAAATTAATAGAGAGTTCACTGCTAAAGGGGATAATTCAGATATCTCCTTTTTAATTCTCTGTCTTTAAAGAGTAAGCTAAGTATTCTCTATCTCTATCTAGAAGAATAAGTCCGTCAATTTGAGCTGTAATTTCAAAAATCAACTTGATAGACATTAAGTCTCCCTCTTACACTAACAAACGATAAATTATGCAACGAATGATTTTTTTCTAAAAAGTTTTCTGCTTTTTCAAACGATGATGAACTCTCTGTTAATTTTTTTGGATCTATTAATTAAAGAATTAAAATCGTTCACTTAATACAATTAAAATTAATAATGCTAAGTTAAATAACACAAGGATTAAAATAAGAAATTAGAGTGCCGTTTTTCTAAAAGTAACATATAATTAATAAAAGCTGAAGTAAGACAGAGAGATGTGGATTTATGATAATTTAATTCATGAAATTGCAACTTTAACAGTCTTCGCCTTAGATGGTGGAGGCATCTTTTCAACTACAACAGTTAACACCCCATTCTCGCATTTGGCAGTACTAGCAGAAACATTGCAGTATTCGGGCAGCTTGAACTTCCTCATCAGTTTGAGGGGTGGATTCCTCTCCAACCTCACGTACTTGCATCCCTCTTCTTCACTCTCCTCGCGCTTCCTCTTCCCGTTGCTCCGTATCACCAGCGTCTTCTCATCTTCCACACTCACCTGTAATGCATTTCAATCAATCAAAAAATGTAATTATGAAGACAAAATTGAAGATGTTACCAACCTGTATGTCAGATTTGGATAAACCAGGAACATCCATATAAAAAATGTACTCTTTTGGGGTATCCAGAATGTCCACGGGAATGGTACCCCTACTCTCATTTGACCTAGAAGGACTCACAAGCCTCTCAATGGATTCTGGAAAGAGAAGTTGGCTCACTACATCCACAACACTGCTCATTTTCAAGATTGTTTGCAGCTTACTGGATAATGTAGAAATTCTCGACGGAAAGGCTTATTTAAATCGGGGAAAATGGTATTTGCTGAAAGATACTTCTAGTACGTTCTTGCTCTTTCCTGTTTTGACACGAAGCATCTAGAACATTTACGAACCGACCAGACATACAGACATTTGGCGCACCCTTATCTCCAGGAAAAACTCAAAATAATCCTTAAATATTTTGGCTTAAATTTAAAGTCATTCTTAATAATTCTAAGACATTAACTCAATTTTAATAATTTTTTTTAATTTGTTAAAAATAATAATAATAAAAAATATTAAATTAAAAAATACAAGTAAATAACGATCGAAGGAGTATAACTTAAGGGTTGTGCCTCAATCCGTCTCATTCATAGTCATTTCTGAAGATGTATTCCAAATGAAATTTTTTTTATTGAAAATCATAATTAAAAAACAATTTTTCATAAATACATATATCTATTAAATTTTAAATATTTTTAAATTTTTAATTATAGTTTCTAACTTCACTAATTAACTCTCCTTTCACGAGTCAAGAGACGCTCGTTGAACATCTTGATTTGTCCCATGTATCAAGGTATATAAATTTTGAAAACCTATTTTATATATTTATGATATTTCTTGTCCTTTTAGAAAAATCAGTATAGTTGACCTATTTTTTGGAGTGACGTCATGAAAAATGCTAATATTTCAAAATAGCCATCGTTTTGACAAGTTGCAGTTGTATCAGCTAATTAAATCGAGGTGAAATTATTGGAGGGAAGAAGAATCTGTTTTTTTTTCTCAATTATGACCGACGGATTTATAATACTCCCAAGTTAATGGTCCCAATGAACAGTTTAATGACTTGTAAGAAAATAATTCAATGGGTAGATCATAATTTTCACATCGTTATATTATGTACTTTTGATATTCCTTTTACTTATTCACTTTCAATTTTACATGTCACTTGAAATGTAATAATTATCATAATTAATACTCATATTGATTAATGTATAATTTTAAGTCTTGAAAAAGATTTTAAAAAATAAGTAATTAATATAAAAGTAAAACATGAAACTTTTTGTTTATATTTTTTTCTTGATATGCTAAAACCATATCTATGCATTTGTAAAATGATCATAACAAAAACCATCTAAAGTTTTAAAATATTACACCAACATGTAAATATATATTACAATCCATCTCAGCAGGGAATAATAATTATAATATACAAAGTTCTTCTCTGAATACAGAGGATTGAATCATAAATACTACTACATAACATGTACGTACTTTGATTTGACACCGCATAATAACGGTTAATCCGATGCCCTGATTTTTGGAGTAATTCGATTGCTCCCACCAGCACAAGTAGTGACATTAAACATACGTTTCTCAAAAGCATTAGTCTCATAAGGAATTCTCAAAATACCTTGATTGTGAAATCCATATTCTTCAGCGGATCGTGACAACATCTCCAAAAATTCAGCATCGTAGAGAGCCGTTGTGTGTACCATAAATCGTTTCGATTCATTAAGGTTTACTCCAACGGCAACAGGAACATAACCTCTAGGTGTCATAACGGAAGCTCCACTGAGTTTTAGCCGTTTCCCAACCATTCCGATCCCAATCAGCTTGCTCAATTTGCTTGCTTTAACGCCCATCACGTATTCAGAATCAACTGATTCGGTTAATTCAGATCACTTTCTCGTGTTGTTAGTATGACTTCGTACAGGGCCGTGCAAAGTGCCAGTACCATGTGGGCTTCATTATATTAGGTAAAGGACTAATGACGTTTTAGCTGTAGGGATAACGACACTAATTAATTACGTTATTGGTTGGGTAATTAAATTATCAGATTATTTTAGTAGCAACTAGATAGAATTATGGGAACAAATGGAATGCCGTAAACACAAAATTGATGTATAAGT
Source organism: Solanum pennellii (assembly GCF_001406875.1). Taxonomy (NCBI): domain Eukaryota; kingdom Viridiplantae; phylum Streptophyta; class Magnoliopsida; order Solanales; family Solanaceae; genus Solanum; species Solanum pennellii. Next base: position 74,972,894 of record NC_028639.1, read on the forward strand.
ACTCTATTTAGTCCAAAGTCTAGTATAGAACCAATTACATAACATTTACTATGACGACGTCCATGTTGATAGTATTATCATTTCGACAAATACTTTTCATCTTTTATTTTTTAAGTAGTATCTTTTGAGCAATATTTTATTTTTTATACGTCTAGCTTACGTACCTTGTTGCAGTTTTTATGTTTATCTTTTCTGAATAAGACATCTCAACATCTTCGTTTTCTTTATATTTCTGGATATAGTAAGTGTTTTGGACTACCCGATCGAGCTCCACACATAATGCTGGATGAGGAACAAACCGGTTATTTAAATGGTGATATTTAAGTGTAACATTTTATATTCTAACACATCGACTTATTTGTTAATAATCAGGCTCTAAATTTAATTATCATACATATTTAATTCAAAAAATTACAAAAAACAAAATTAGACAAGAAATTTATTGGATTCTCTCAAATTCAGGTGTTAGCCTCCGTCATGGTAAGATGCCCATGTGAAAAGCATTTTACCCATTTGTATTTTCATTTTCATAAAATAAATTGTTCTTTTTTGTAAAAAAAAAATAAAAAATGTACTCATAGTCATGTACTGATCTAAGTTAGACTCTTGAAAATTGATGTACAATGTTTCAGATTGCTATTGATTTATATCAATATGCTCTGTTTTATATTGTTTTGGCATGCATATTGCTTTCTATAGATCCTTAAGATCTTTTGGATGCGAGTGTAATATTGAAAAAGAAATTGTAAGCCATCTTATGTGTGAGGTTAAGAAATTTGGTTAATTAATTAGGTTCCAACTGCGCTCGTTGAGGATGCCAGCCGGCTTATGGTTTCCTAAACGACCATAGCTGACTTAAATTCATAAAAACATTTAAATATCAAATAATAAAAAATAGAAAAGTGTACATAATATAATAGGCAAATATTCCCTATAATTTTAGATTTTGTTTAGATCGTATTCATACCGATAGGGGTATAGTGAGAATATAACTTAAATTAATACAATATCCTCAACTTGCATATTTGAAACCTCTAATTTATTATTGCCACGTTGACAAGTCACGTCAGTTAATCAGTAGCCAGTGATCGATGCTCAAATGAGCCCGACCTCGATATTACATAAGTATGAGCGAAATAATGCTATATTCCATTTAATTCATATTATATATTTCTTCTCATTCTTTATTACTAGTTCATTTTTGAAGTAACATGCCTATTTAAAAATAGACGGACAAAAAGAGTTCTCTATACTCTTTCCAATTTAATGCGTTTTTTTGGTGATGTAAAAATTGACTTCTTCAAATAAAGATAAATTTGAAACATAACATAATTTCTTAATTAGATAAGAAATTAATTATTTTGGACTCAATTTAAAAACTAAAGATATTATATAATAACGACGGGAGGGAGTGTGTAGTTCATCGTAGGGATATCAAAAATCATAAATATATAAACACTTTGATACTTTAATACTCCATATAATCATCTTATATAGAGACACACAATCACACAAATACACATACTTCACTCATAGTCATAGGTAGTAATAGAAAATTCGTGACGCAAAACAAGTACTCCATATCGTATAATATGAAAAATGGTTCGTGATTGATTATGAGAAATAATTATATAATTTTTACTCATTTGACAAATTTTAAAAGTTTTTATGGTGATTTACTCCAATTAGTTAGTTGGTATATGCATTTTTTTTCTCCGAGCCCGTAAAAAAAATACAATGAGCGGAAAATTAACATATAGTTGCATATTGTAATTAGTGAAACTATAGTTGAGGCATGAGGGGTCCTATTTAAAGTTTAATGTTTGATGTTTATGAAAACTATTAGGGAAAATTATGCGAATAAGGAAACATATATTAGTTAATTATCTAACATAGCTATATTTAAATTAATTACGGGTGGCAGCTTAATTTAGTTGTAATTATGTCACTTATACATACAAATGTATATATGCACACAAAATTAGTCTCTCTCCACTCTTTGCCCTCTCTCCTCCCTCTCCCATTTACATATACACTATTATGTGACAGTTATACATATACAGTTCGTCTCTGTCCACTCTCTACTCCCTCTCTCAATCTGTTCGCCAAATATACGAATACATATGTACACCAGTTACATATATACACAATTCATTTCTCTCCACTCTCTGCCCTCTCTCACTCGCCGCTCTCCTCCCTCTCCCAATATTGCTCGTCTTTCTCCTCCCTCTAACATGTAATTATGAATTGTAATTAGCAGACTATAGTTATGAAGCATAATTAAATTAATTTTGAGAGTTTATATACGAAAATTTCCCCTATTATTATCGGAGGGTCCAAAAATTAGGCCCGGAAAATGGTGTCCTTAGACATTATAATGTGTTAATACATAACACGGGCTCAAAGAAGTCCAAATCCATCTCTAAGGAGGATGAGTCATGCTGCAAGTGTAAGCCCATATTCATTTTAAACAAGTCCAAATAGAGGGCCTGAATGTTGAGGAATTGAGGTAACAATTATTTATATTAATACATAGCCATGTTAAGTATACATAATCAAGACTTCCTCTTATCAAACCTCTTATTGTAATTAAAGTATAATACACTAGTATATGTATATCATTAGGATATACTCCTAGTTTCCGGGTACCTCTTCTGTCAGTTCGAAGCTGAGTTAAGATGATACCTCGAACTTGATATGAAGTTTTGATGATTTAACAAACTTATCGATCTAACAAGGAACCAAATCCTTGTTATTGGAACTGCTGATAATAAGATGAATGATAAACTCAGTATGAGGTATATTTGTGTGCTATCATCAAAAAGGGGGAAAATGTTATATTCTAGGTGTTTTGATGATCCTCACAAATGCGGGGACCTGGTTCCTGGCAGAGTGTTCTCGTCCAGATACAAATGGGGTACAGTCATAAAAGCTGTCATGTCAGGTGGTAGGTGAAAAGTGCAGTATCCTACACCAATAAGAAGAGCGGACGAGGTTGTATGTTTCAGTATCTCACAAATGCAGGGACCTGGTACTAGGCAGAGTTTCCTCCATCAGATACATAATTGGTTACAGCTGTAAAGCTGTCATGTCAGAGGTTGGTAAGGCGTCAGTGTACTACACCAATCAGAATGGAGGAGGGTGTTTGTCCAACGGATAATAACTCTTTATGTTTGATACTTTTAGCATGACAAACACCATATTATATTCATCCATCCAAAGAAGGAAGTCAGCCAGCAAGCCTTTTCAAGAACTCATATAGAAGTTTGCAAGGGACCTGGTTCCCGCAAGCAAGGGACCTGGTACCAGCAAGACTGTGACGTGAAAAGGACGACAAGACAGCTGTCAGAAAAGCTGTCATCTCTGATGCGGTAGGTGCACAGCTTTTCCAACAGCAGGCCTTCAGCCAATGGGATGACTTCAACGAATTTGTGGGAATTTATATTATCTCTTTCCAACAAACACAAATTTAAGACTTGGCAAATTAAACTTGGATTTTCTCTGAAAATTCACAAGCT
>NC_028639.1:74982533-75044825 GCF_001406875.1 Solanum pennellii
GACCCGACTCGGATCCGCGCGAGTGACCCGTTTTAAATTCCGTTATATTCAAAATTTCCCGCCATGACTGTTCTGAAAGGTTGCAACTTTCAGGAACAGTCAATACCATTTGAAAGTTTGCAACCTTTCATTAATGGTCGTGTTAATTCTGAAAGGGTTGCAACCTTTCAGAATATATTCTTCTTGCCTATAAATACCATTCAGTCTTCAGAATATTACTAACGAATTTTCTGATCTTCCTTCTTCTTAAAATCACATTTTTTCTTCGTGTACTTTCCTGCTGTGGATTGATTCGCTGACAGTAGAGTTTTTGGTATCTATACTCTACTGATTAAAATCATTTTACCCTGGGAGGTTATATTCCAAATCAAACCTCGGATACTAGAGGGGAATAATTTCCTTAAGGGGACACTGTGAATTCAGTGGACTTGATTTTCTTCCTAAATTTTCAATAAGAGTATTCCAGATTCTGGTACGTTTTTACAGATTAAATTATTTTATTTCTGTTCATCTTATTTACTGGTTATAAAAATTCTCAGTTACTTCGTGTTTCTGAATGATTTATTAGAACCAGTAATTTCTGATTTTATAACACAGATTGGAAACAATAGATGCTTATTGGAAAATTCGAGAAAAGATTGGCATTGAATGGTACTTGTTAATTAGGAATGATATTTATGAGAATACTAGAGCCTGTGGCTGAAATTGAAACGCAGGTCGATTTTTATAGAAAAAAGCCTTTGGACCACACGTGGAAACCAACAAATTTTTTCCTTCACTGAGCACAAAGAAGAGGCTAGAGCATCACTGCTTTCCAAAATATATTTATCAAGATCAAATATGGCCAAAAGGAGCCTTTTCATATTGTCGGATAAATTATGCCCCATCTAGTGAATGCTTTCGATCGATTTCAATTTATGTCTCATATTTAATTAGACACAAAATTTAATTTTAAAAATTGAAATGGTCATTGTCTTCTTATAAAAAAAGAATTGATAGCCGTTTTTTGTCGTTGTTTAAGCATATTTGAAGAAATATACATGTTTATGACATGTCTGCTCTTACAATAAAAGTTCGACAAATTGCATGCTTTTCAAACAAGTTATATATGGTTCTAGTCTATAAAGAATTTGTGACAACACATCGAATATAAATAAAGTCTTACATTTTTATCGTTATTCATATGTAATTGTCATGATAATCCGATATGGTACGTGACTAATCCACGTTGAATATGGTAAGTACAAAGTCATATACGTTTGCCATATCATAATATGCATTACACAAATAATCCAGTATAATTCTTATACAATTAAACAAGGCAATATTAAGATGAAATCATGTCGTACGTGCAAATTGCGTTAGACATGCAAGGTGTCTGGAGGTGTGCAATGAATTCCACCAGTAAGTAAGTAGCTTCTAGTCTTCTCATTTGTCCTTATCCAAGTTTTATTTATATCGATCGATCGTCTTTTATCCACGGTCATAAACATAAATTAATAATGTGTTATTTACGTCTCTAATCTAGAACAGTGTTCTCTCCTACTTGCCGTTCTTTATGAATTTTCCAGAAGCCCAAGTTGCAACTTTATTAAATACAACTTGCAATGGCTCTATATGGTAAATAGTTGGAACGCCGTTGCCCAATTTGCAATAAGTGGGTCCTAACCTTTTTGGTGTAGGTCCCACTTGCCCACACAATTATAAAAAACAAACGGTTCTCATCCTTAAAACAGTTTTAATTAATAATAATAGTAATATGCAAAAAGGGCGAGAGATCAAAGAAGCTTCTGGATACAATAACTCACAAATATCTCGTACCGTCACTGAATCTAAGCCGTTCATCCCTTAATTAATCCTTAATCTAAGGGACTTCCTTAGTTGGGAGGAAAGCCCAGCCAATGTATTAATGGAAGGCCCGTTTCTGGAGACTTCTTTTGAGGGAGAGTTGTTCATCTCTCTACTCTCTCTCTCTAGAGTTTTCAATTCTTTGAACAAAGAAAAAAAAAATCTAATCACTTTTTGTATTAAAGTTTGCTGGAGATTTGTATTTAATTTGTCGACAAGACAGGAAATATTCTGGGGTTAAGTTTTTGTTGATCGGTTTTTGGTGGTATTGAAGTTATGGAAGACAAAAGCAATGATTATTATGCAGTTTTGGGGTTGAAGAAGGAATGCACTGACACAGAGCTTAGGAATGCTTATAAGAAGCTTGCACTGGTCAGAATTTGAAAAAATATTGAATCTTGATCATGAAACAGAGTCATTTTAGCTTAAATTTGTGTTTTTGTATCTATAGAAATGGCACCCAGATCGCTGTTCAGCATCGGGGAATTTGAAGTTTGTCGATGAAGCAAAGAAGCAATTTCAGGCAATTCAAGAAGCATATTCTGGTAATTATTTGGTGTTCTTTTTTAATAACATAATTGCGCCGTACATATTTAATGATTTGTTCATTGAAATGTTTTGTCCTGCTAAAGTAAAAATGAACTCTGTGAATTAGAAATGTATTAATACATTCAATTATTTGCAGTGTTATCGGATGCAAACAAAAAGTTTTTGTACGATGTAGGAGTTTATGACTCTGGTGATGATGACGACGAAAATGTAATAATCCTGTTCTTTTATGTATACTCTCATGTTGGAAGTTCTAAATCATGTCGCAAAATGTACGCTAATAATTAGGTGAAGTTTAATTTTATGATTTCATTGATACATAAGTAATGTTTTGTGTCATGAGAGTTGTTCCATTTGTTTTTACACACTTTGAGAGCGCCAATAATGGTGTTCATGTTGAATCTGAGAAATGGGCTCACATGAGAATACTTCCAAGTACTAGTGTTAAATCAAGTATGGATCCTGATCTTTGTCCAAAAGAATTGGTTTAACTTGTATGATATTGCTTGAACTGGTACGGATACCACAGTTTTTCCTAAAAAAGATAAGTTGTATATTGCATCAGACAAATTTTTTGTACTAATTTTGAAGTGGATTTTCTTGTGCAGGGCATGGGTGATTTCCTGAATGAAATGGCAGCTATGATGAGCCAAAATAAGTCCAATGTAAGTTCTCTTTTTTCTCTTTTTTTTATCTTCTTAAATTTACAATGGAAAGACCCCCCAAAAGGTGAAGGAATTTATGCTTCTATACTGGGTGCTAAGAGTGCCCATATATAAACACTTGGCCATGTTTTCGCAAATTTGTTTATATTCGGTGAATATAGATACTACGCTAGTACTTTATTTATAAAATAGAGGTCTCTAAGAGGTGGCATGGTGTTCAGATGGTGTTCTTTGAATTGACAGGAAAATCAGGGAGAAGAAACCTTTGAGGAATTGCAGGATATGTTTGATGAAATGTTCAACAGTGATAATGGAACGTTTTCTTCTTCTTCTTCTTCTTCTTGGAGTGGAACTCCTTCAATGTGCTCTACTACATCATCTACATCTTCAAGTGAGACTTTTTTAACCTTTTCCAACAAGAGAAGTTCAGGTGAAATGAAGTCGGGTAGTAGTGTAAGAGGCGATTCTTGCCAATTCCAAGGATTTTGTGTAGGGGTTGGTTCCCGTTTCCTTCTGCTAAAACACATTGATGTACTTATTTTATTGTCATTTGTGTTGCTACTAATTCAGTTAAAGTATTCGTTTGTTAATACTTGAAGGCAGGTGGAACGTCTGGAAAATGCAATGAAAGAGAACGGAGTTGGACGAAAAATTCCAAGAGTGGACGGAAGCATTAGGAGGAGGGATGCCAAAAGGCAAAAGGTTCAATCATAATTCAACAATTATTTTACCCAAAGGATAGGGAAAATGAAAAGAGCTGCAGCTGCTTAGTCCTGGTTTGATCCAAGTTTTTTTGTGGCTGTTGTTTGTTACTATTTTAGGGATCAGAGTTGTTGCCAAGGTACTTTTTCACAGAAATCAGGATCTTCTTGGTCTTGTGAACACAAATGTACTGTAATTCTAGCTGCCTAAGTGTGATTCAAAAGGATTTCACCAGACATAAATTATCTTACCATTTTTAGTATTTCATAACATGAATTCTTTAGCAATTATATTGTATTGCTATTGAATCAAATCATTTAAGCTCGAGCCTTACGATGAAAGGAGAACTATAGTATTATATTACTTCACTCAAGGCACAGGTGGAATAACAGTGATTAGTTATTTCAAGACAAAACAACGAAAATGATAAAAGGACTACTCCTAAATTGATTTCAATATAACTTGTCTTTGCACCATAAAGCCCATTGTTGGATACAATATATTTTTTCCCAAAATCGATTATATTATCATTCACTTGGAACTTTTTTTTTAAAAAAAAAAAGAGAAAACGTCAATCATGGGTCTCAACTCTAACATACATATAGTAATACTTATGTACAGGTTTAATCTCCTTAGAAGTCTTTCTTCATCTTCTTTCTTTTCTTACTTATTATTATTATTATTATATAGTCATATCCCACTTTGAAAAGAATTTTTTAAAAAAGAAAATGTAAAAAGGCCACTAGTGGCCAAAAGGGCAACCCAAATCAACTTGTGTTTTGTTAGTTAAAGGTGAGACTTGAAAAGACAAAGGCAAATTTAATAGAAGTCCAAATTCAATTTGTCAAAAAGTTGAATGAACTTGATTCTGTGTCATGCGGGCCTTTATAATCAGCAACTTGTGCAAGCATATGCTGGTTATGGTGAAGCGATCTTAATAAAAAAAGATAGGTTTGAAATTTATGAATAAAGTTGGCTTGATAAAAAAAAGTAAGTCCTTTATCTTTTTCAATTCGTAAAACAAAATTAAGTTTTTTTATCTTTCAACTAGTAAAACAAAATTAATCAAGCGCTAAATCTAATGCTATCAATTAGGAAACCGCACACACAAAAAAAAAAGGTGCTTCTGCACAACTTGCACTCCTATAGATTATGAGGCTCTAATAATAGCATTAACTTTATTTGCTAAATCAACTTTATTTGTTCTTTTGTGCGCCTAATTACTTTTTTTCAACCGAAGGATTATTAGGTTGCGAGGCGTTTGATGTGAGTAGTATCAGATTAGATGGATGCTATTATGTAATCTAGCAAATGATGGATCCCACTCGTACAAATTATTTATTTTTAAATAACTAGTCCAAGTTGGTTTTGTTTAGAACTAATTTATGAGTCATTTATTTTATTTTATTTCATATTTTTGGTTGAAAAAAATAAATTATTGATTTGTTAGTTGACAACTTGTAAAATCGTGTAACATGTCGTATAGATTTATTTATCTAATGTGTGCTAATAGTAGTATTTTAATTTTTGGTGTTTGTAGGTTAATTAGACTTACCAAATTAATCAATGATTAAATACTGATATTTAATTATCTATTGATGTGATGAAAATTTCGATCATGACTTTATTTGTGAGTAGCACAAATTGATTAATTACATGAACCGAAAAAATAAAAGGAATATGTTAAAATGTTATGAAAATAACAAAGAGGGGATGTAGCTCAAATGGTAGAGCGCTCGCTTTGCATGCGAGAGGCACGGGGTTCGATCCCCCGCATCTCCAATGTTTTTTTTTTATTCTGCCTTTGTTGAAATGTTTGATGATTTACTTACTCGTAATTTTTTCCATAAATATAGAGTGGTTTATTCATGCTCTTGGCTACTCTACTAGGTTCTCATCAACCTCACTATCTGACAAATATCATATCAACTTCACCATGCTATATATACCTATATCCAAATTCACTTATCCAGTTTTGGCTAATTAAAATTATTCTTTATTTATTGAACTAGGTTCATGACTTCAATACACATTTTATTTCCTTTAACAAAATCAAAATCCGTGTAAAACATATATAAAACCTATGGTTGCTTTTATTCTATCGCAAGCCATTTTGTTAATTGCCTTTTCATATAAATACCTACGGCTGTATTACTTTACTCCTTAGGAATAAACAAAAAGCAACAACTAAAATGTACATCAATCAAGAAAAAGCTAGTATTGTAATTTGAAAATTGCACCATTAAGAAAAATTGTTCCTACCATTACTTTTTAACATTGCTATTTTTGCTAAAAGATTAAAAATGGTTGTTTCCCCAAGTTAGGCTTAATTAATAAGGTGGTGATGACATGCAATCCATTTAAAAAAAATTAATACTACTGTTAACTAGCTTTACATGTTTGGTATAGTAACTTATAAGTATCTAATAGTATGTTGCTATTCTGAAAAATTAAAGTTAAACTTTTTGGAGGTACAAAACATATTTTACATATTTAGTAGAATTTTTAGAGTAAATATCTTTAATATATTTACTTAAAAATAATCTAGATAGTCTAGAGTATTAGATATTTAAGGGAGATATTTGTAGAAAAGATTAGAATAGTCTAGATCCTTGGTATCTAGAAACATTCTTAAACAAGTATAAATACGTGTGACTTTAGTCATTTGTAAACAACCCAAGAACCTAAGAACAACTCAAATCAAATAATCTTCTTCCATAAACAAGTTCTTTTTTCTAACTTCATCTTCTTTAGTTGAATCTTATGATCTTAGTTAATGATCTTTGATTAGCAGAAGGTTCTCGATTATACTTTTTTCTGCTATTCTCTATATTATAATATTTGAAATGAATATTGTGTTTAGAGGCGAAATCAAAATTAAGAGTTTGAGGTTTTAAATTTCTTAAATAGCTGTTAATTAATTTTGTAGGGTTCACAAATTAATATATATATATATATAAATAACTAATTAATTTTGTTAATACAAATATAAAATCTACGGAAAAGCTACAAATCCATAAACCTTCACCTAACTTTGCCTCTGACTATGTTTGTTTTTCTTTATTTTTAATAATTTTATTTCTGCAGATAAATCACTTGAAATGAAATACTTATGTAATGAAAAAAGATTAGTATGAAACCAATATGTGAGATTGTGTGTAATGATTTTACTTAGTAGGTTCTAACTAAAATAATTCGTACACATTAAAAAAATTTGTTAATAAAATATCGTGTTTAATAAAAAAAATAACCGGGCTTTGCCTTGATGCAACTCCGAACGATAAACTAATATATGTATTTTTTTTAAAAAAAATTATAAATAAAATTAAAGAGCGTTTGAAAGATCATTTCAGTTGACATAAAAAACAATTTCCTCGACATATTAATAATTAATAGTAAGTAACTGTTTAGCATAAGTGATTAGTATTATGCCGTGTACAGCTAAGCACGAATACATGAATTACTTGTGTGATGAGTAAATCAGCCAAATGATACGCGCTTTAATTGGTGGAATTTCTGCATTCATATTGCTTAATGTTAGGCAACTAATTAACTAAACTACACACTACTTTATACTTTGCAATATGAGTTGCGAATCAAATGAGTTAAACCATTAATCATACCCTTTTCCTTTCGGTTTGAAAAATGAATGATCTACTTTTTAAAAATTTTTATTTAAAGAAGAATTATTATTTTTCAAATATTTTAATTTTAATTTTTTCAAATGGTATATTTAGGACGATAAAATCAAATGATATATTTGATATAATTTTAATTTAAAATGATAATATTAAAAAGATATTTATTTTATTAACTACGATTTCAAATCAAACTTTAAAACTGAGAGACTAATTTAGTAAATTCTTCGAGTTTGAAATTGATATTGCTCCTAATTGAAAATGTCAAGACGAGTAAAAATCACTTTAACGTGATATTCATAATTGATATCCTAGTCATAAAATAAAGTCAAGTTTGATTTGTTTTGCATCACATTCTGCAACTATGCTGGCATAACCAAGTCACTTTCAATTTTTACTTTTACAAAAAAAGAGTTACTACTCTCCTGAAAGAATAATCACTAAAATATTAAACATGGAGAGAGCTCCAGTTGTAAATTTTTTGTCCACCAATTCACTACGCGTAAATCGCAAATCGTAATCCATACTTCACGATAGAAAAAACTTACTCCCTTTTTCTAACCAAATTTTGAGATTTTAAATTTGAATATTAAGTCTTTTATATAATAATACTCATATTACATCAAAAATAAATTTTGGTTGACTTGGAAATTGTGCCACCTAAATTAGAGACGGAGAGATTAAAAAGGATGAAGAAGAAACTCCAGTTAAGTTTGACCTCCTCTTTTTTTTTTTTCAGACAAATTACTATATTTTCTCTCTTTTTCTGTTTAGAAAAAAAGACTAAAAGTCTAGGCAAAAAGTGTAAGAAAAATGAAAAAGATGATTTGACTGGCGTAAATATATTACAGTATTGTTTTTGTTATGATTGGATAAAATAGTTTTGTGCGGCGTCACACACAATCCTCGAATTGCATAAACCATAGCGCAGTAAAACTCAAGTTTTTGTCTTCATCTGCTCATCTGTTTCTGCTGATTGCCGTGAAAAGGTGAACTCATGGCGGCTCTATTATCTACTTAACTTAGCGATATTTATTGAGATGTATTTTTGTTGGCGAAGAATTAAATATCGATTTTTATTCATGATTCAATTTCAGAAGTGACAAAGATGGGGTTTTTAATTCATTGCGGCTTTTATGGATTCCGCGTCGGAGTGATTTGACGACAGTTGGGTTTTTCTTTTTATTTTTATGGAGGATAGCGTCTTCTTCTTCCTGTGTCTGCGCTCTATAAAAAAAGGTTTGCTTATCTGAAATCTTTCTTGTTTAGTTGGCATAAATTCCTTATTTTGATTGTTTTCGATTTCAATTGTTAATTTTTTTGGGTGCATACTCATTTTTAGGCTTAGGACTTCTGTTGAATTGATCAACGTGTGAACTGGTGATTTGTGTCTTCGTTCCGAGAATTCCGATCTGCGGAAGTATTTGGAGTTGCAGCCTGTTATTGAGGCATTAAGTTTTTTTCTGTTCTGTGGTCAACTTGTTAAGGGTTTTATACTGTTGTTTGGATCAGAGACATTTTCTTTAGGGAAATTTTGGTACAAGGAATTGGATATGAGGGTCGTAACTGATTGAGATTATAGCAATGAGAGGCACAGAAGGTCTCATTTGTTGATGGATAGGAAATCCCTTGATCTTTTAGGGTTGCTGAAATCGTGGATCCCTCAGCGGGATTCTTCTGCTGACGTGTCGAGGGATTTTTGGATGCCCGACGAGAGCTGTAGGGTATGTTATGAGTGTGATTCTTTGTTCACATTGTTTAACCGGAGGCATCATTGTCGACTCTGTGGACGTGTTTTCTGTGCCAAGTGCACATCTAACTCTATTCCTGTACCACCTCGCGAACCAAGGTTACTACAAGAGGAGTGTGAAAAAGTCAGGGTCTGTCATTATTGTTACAAGCAATGGAAGCAAGGCTTTAATCTTGCTATTCAGGTTTCTAACTTGGATTCCAATACTTTCCTTTCTGCGGCTAGTTTTATCAGCGTAAAATCTAGTGGAACTGGTGACAGTAGTAGCAGTTCCATTACTTTAGTGCCACAGTCTCCTGTACTTAGTTCATGCAAATCAGCAGTAATGGAATCTTCTTTGGTCAGACAAAATAATGTTGCTACAGCAAAAGGGAGCACTGATCCTGCTGATATAGGGATCAGGGATCCATTGACAAATCAATTTTCATTTTGCACAACTAGGTACTTTTCTTCGCATCTTTACTGATTTTTCACCTTGGGAAGTTGCAACATCTGCCATTTCTTTGTTCTCAAATGTTAATAGGTAGATACTTGTAATGGTTTAGGCATATTTAAAATTAAATAGTGAATGAGGTAGACTGGCCTTACTTGAGTTATTTGTGATCACCCTCAGGCTTTGCCCTCTCTATCAGATTTGATTCTACAATTTTTCTGTATGCCAAAATTGGCATTAGTTAAACCCATGTTTCAAACATTTTCCCTTTTCAAGTACTATTGAAAAAGAAAATTAGAAATATCATGTGGTTTGGCTGGAATTTCTTTAACAATGAATATCAGAAGCAATATTATAAAGGCCCTGCTGATATTTGCTGCCTGGTCAAGGCCTTTATGGTGGCACATATGTTGTCATGCAAGACTTGGTTTTCCTAAGACCAGCTATGTCCAAGCAGTGACTAATCAGAGGAAACCTGATGCTATTCTTACCAGCAACTTGCAAGAAAATCAACCAGCGATAGTACGTGACCAATCTCCTTTGACCCTAATAGATAATAAGCTGAATAGAGAAAGGAGAAATAATCTGTTTTCCTTTCCAGAGTTATTTCTTTCGTTCCTCAATGAGCTCATGAGTCCAGAGATGAAAATAGGAAATCTAGCTCCACTTTTGTACTGATTTGATGAAAGTTGGATTTTATTGAGAATAATGTTTTTTCCTCGTAACTTTGGTAAACTCACTTTCAACTTCCCATTCCTATTTGAGATTGTTTTAATTTTTAAAGATTGATTTGCTCTATTTTACTGCCCTTCTTGCTACTTGTGTTCGACATGTATTCACTTCAGTTAACTGTTTCTTGTTATTTTCTGGAATCAGGAGTTATGATGAAGATGATGAGTATGGTGTTTACCAGTTAGATTCCCAAGGAAAACATTATTCTCAGACTAATGGATACTTTAGCTACGATGACGATGGTAAGGACTATGGATCAAATAAAGTTCATCCTAATGGGGAAGCTACTGATGAAAAAAGTGTGAGCAGCTTGTCCTCGCAGAATAATTTAGATCCCCAAGCTTCTGAAGAAGTGCAGCAGATTGTAAAACAGGATATTGGTGATGAATGTGAAGCTTCATCATCCCTATATGCTGCGCAAGATGCTAATCTGGAACCTGTGGATTTTGAAAACAGTGGAATTCTGTGGCTCCCACCTGAACCAGAAGACGAAGAAGATGAACGGGATGGAATGCTGTTTGATGATGATGATGATGATGATGGAGATGCTGCAGGAGAATGGGGATATTTACATGCGTCAAGCAGTTTTGGAAGTGGTGAGTATAGAGGTAGGGACAGGTCAAATGAAGAGCAAAAGAACGTAGTCAAGAATGTTGTTGATGGCCACTTCAGGGCTTTAGTGTCTCAGCTTATGCAGGTTGAAAAACTTGTCATTGGTGAGGAAGAAGACAAAGAGAGTTGGTTGGAGATAGTTACATCCCTATCGTGGGAAGCTGCAACACTTTTGAAACCAGACACTAGCAAAGGTGGGGGAATGGACCCTGGGGGATATGTAAAGGTGAAGTGTATTGCATCTGGACATCGTAGTGACAGGTGAACAAAATAAAGCTTTTCATTTTGGTGCACTTTATTGCTCAGCTCTTTGTTCGAATGTTGCCTCTCATATTTCATGGAGTTAGGATTAGTGGCTAGACAACTTCTGAAATTGGAGAATTGGAGCATTTATTGTGGTTCATGTATCTGCATGCACAATATCTCACTGTCTGTCTGTCTCCCCCCTCCCTCCCTCCCTCTTTGCATGTGAGTCATTTGTGTCTGCTGAGATAGCTTGTGTTCCCCCCTTAAAACTTTCAATTCTTTGCGCTCGAGTAATATTTGGTGAAGTTGTAGCATTTCGATGAGTAAAGAGGTGTTTAGAGTCGGGGTTGCTTTTCCCTATGATTAACTTGTCTTATTGTGCTAGCTATAAATAGGGTGTGGCATAATTGGGCAGCTTTTATTTCTTGTGATTATGTTCTTGCTTCTTCTTCCTGTGTTTTTATCTGCACTTCTTCAGCTCCTTTTGTTATTGTGTACATTTTTAGTCATATCTTCTCTCATTTGAACTCGTACCATTAAATAGTGCTGTGGTGAAAGGAGTTGTCTGCAAGAAAAATGTAGCTCATCGGCGAATGACATCAAAAGTTGAGAAAGCCCGCATAGTAATCCTTGAAGGTGCTCTCGAGTACCAGCGCGTCTCTAACCACTTATCAAGTTTCGCTACATTGTTGCAGCAGGTTTTGATTATTTTACCTTTTCTTCAAAGACTTTTAACTGATAATGTTGTGCTCTTGTGCTTAAAAATATTTTTTGCTATTCAGGAAATGGATCATCTGAAGATGGCTGTT
The DNA here is from genome assembly GCF_001406875.1 of Solanum pennellii. Taxonomy (NCBI): domain Eukaryota; kingdom Viridiplantae; phylum Streptophyta; class Magnoliopsida; order Solanales; family Solanaceae; genus Solanum; species Solanum pennellii. The sequence continues at coordinate 74,994,518 of NC_028639.1, forward strand.
GCCAGAATTGATGCACACAATCCGGATGTCCTTCTGGTGGAAAAATCTGTTTCTCGCTATGCACAGGAGTACCTCTTGGAAAAAGATATATCACTTGTCTTAAACATCAAAAAACCAGTCTTGGAGCGTATAGCTCGCTGCACTGGTGGTCAAATAGTTCATTCAGTAGATCATCTCTCATCTCAAAAGATGGGATACTGTGACATGTTTCATGTTGAGAAGTTTCTGGAAGAACATGATACAGCTGGAGAGATTGGAAAGAAGCTGGTAAAAACACTGATGTACTTTGAAGGCTGTCCAAAGCCACTGGGGTGCACCGTAAGTTTATTATAATTACAAGAAGAATAAGATGTAGATTATCTATTGATTAGATATGATCTAAATAGTTATCTGATACCTACTTTTGAAAAAGACCAAGTTCTTTTAACAAAAGTCTTCGAAGTATTCCTTGGATATTGAAATATTTAATTGGCTCTCTTTGCATGGGTTGTCTCAGATATTACTCCGTGGTGCAAATAGGGATGAATTGAAGAAAGTGAAGCGCGTGGTTCAATATTCTATTTTCGCGGCTTATCATTTGGCTTTAGAAACATCCTTTCTTGCTGATGAAGGAGCTTCTCTTCCTGAACTTCCTTTGGATTCTCCGATAACTGTGGCACTTCCAGATAAGCCATCAACAATTGACAGATCCATCTCAACTATACCTGGTTTTATGATTCCTGCCGATGAAAGAACTCTAGGGCCGCTATCTGGCAGTGAGCCACAAAGGTCAATGAGTGCTCCACCAACTGACTTGGTCAAGGCTGTCAGCAAATGTGCACAGAAAATGGGTGTGTTAGAGTCTCCTGGATTGTGTGCTACTAAAGACAACTTGTCTTCCTTCTGCAAGCCCTCTCTTGATCATGAATCTGAGACAGGTATCATGGATATGATGAAGTGCTCTGAGGTAAAAGCATCAGTAGCCAACGATGTCCAAGATGCCCATGGAAACAAGTTCCTTTCTACTAGTTTTGGTCCTTCACAGGAGGTTGATCAAGACATGTTGTCACAGAGTGTTCAAAATGATTGCAATACTATGGATGTGAACCAAGGTGGGGAAGACGCCCCTGATGAATTGACTTCTTTGAAGAAAGAGTTCTCTCCATCTCCATCCGACAATCAAAGCATTTTGGTTTCCTTGTCGTCTCGATGTGTTTGGAAGGGAACTGTCTGTGATAAGTCTCGTCTCTTTCGGATTAAATACTATGGTAACGTAGATAAGCCATTGGGTCGTTTTCTACGAGACCAATTGTTTGATCAAGTAATCTCCCTCCCTTTCTTTATGCTCGAAACAATTCCAATATGCTCAAGGTGACTGAAAGGATCTTCACTTTTTTTTTCTTCGATTTGTGTCTCAGAGTTACAGGTGTCATTCATGTGAGATGCCTTCAGAAGCTCATGTTCAGTGTTATACACACCGACAGGGTACTCTAACTATTTCTGTTAAGAAGCTGCTGGAAGTTCTTTTGCCAGGTGAAAAAGAAGGAAAAATATGGATGTGGCGCAGATGCCTTAAATGTCCACGCGATAATAAGGGCTTTCCTCCAGCAACTCGGAGAGTAGTAATGTCTGATGCTGCTTGGGGCTTGTCCTTAGGGAAGTTTCTAGAACTTAGCTTTTCAAACCATGCAGCTGCAAGTAGGGTGGCAAACTGTGGTCATTCATTACATAGAGATTGTCTTCGATTTTACGGGTATGATCTTACTCTCTTGGTAGTATGAAATGCTTTCTCCTTATTGGTCGCACACAATATTTAATGTTGGCATGATTCTAGAGTTAATGGTCAAAAAGACTAAGCTATGATGATAATATATCTTACTGGAAAATATTGAAACGTTGAGTATATTTTGCAATACTCATTTTGTAACTTTTGCAGCTTCGGTAAGATGGTTGCTTGCTTTCGCTATGCATCCATTGATGTTCACTCAGTATACCTTCCTCCCTCAAAACTGGATTTCAACTATGAGAATCAGGAATGGATACAACATGAAGTGAATGAGGTAAAAAGAATGTGATTGGATTTTGAGTTGCTGGCATCTGATATCCCCCTTTACTGATTTGCTGTTTTAATATAAGCAGGTCATTTTCCGAGCTGAACTTTTGTTCGCTGAGGTTCTTAATGCAATTCGGCTTTTGGTAGAGAAGAGATCTGGGAGACAACTTTACAGCAGCATTAATGTACCTGAAGCAAGACGTCAGATTTCTGATTTGGAAGGGATGTTGCAGAAGGAGAAACAAGAATTTGAGGTATGAGTCAACGAATTGGACTTGTGAGTAGGGTTCAGTGATCATTAATTGACCATTGTTTAACCTACATGGTACTGTAGACATTATTAACTACTCTCTCCCTAGCACTACTTCTCTGTGCTTGTTGGATATTGACTACTGGTAATTACACTTGAGTGCTCCTCTTGTTTTTTCTTGAGTGACCAGTTAGCTCTCTGACAAATAGGTCTATATATAATTCCCTATGTCAGTTTGATTGCGGGTTTATAACCTTGTCATGCTTGTGGAATACAAACTATGGTGAAATTATCTTCTCTGCTGTCTGTGTTGCAATCTGTCTACCGACACTGTCTGATGCATTAGATTTTGTATTTTGGTTGTTTTCATTGTTAACGATTTGCATTGTTGAGCTTAACTTGTGTGTCCTGATCTAATAGGATATTTCTAATTCGGTATTGATATTAGCAGGAATCTCTCCAGAGAATTCTGATGGAGGAAGTTAAAAAGGGGCAGTCTGTTGATATTTTGGAGATCAATCGATTGAGAAGACAGCTCCTTTTTCAATCTTATGTTTGGGACCACCGTCTAGTATATGCAGCCAGTATGGATGACAAGAGTCATTGGTTTAGTGGAGATGTCACCTCTTTGGAACCTGAGAAACCGTTGGTTTGTGATGATAAGTCCACTGACCTGGATAATTGTGCTGATCCCAGCAACTGTCCTAATAGCTCTGAATCTGTTCCTGCAATTTTAAAGGCTGGTGAAAATGGGGATGAAGGAAGAAGTGTTGGCCAAAACAGTCACATGGATGCTGTTCATCAAGAATCTGCAGTTGATTTTGATGCTGATTGTGCAATCGAAAAACCACCTGGTCTTCCTGTTGCAACAAAAAGTTTCTGCGGATCACATCCCGAAGAATCCATATTACAGCGGCGAAGAGCACTATCCGCTGGGCAGTTCCCAAACATGGAGAGTTTGTCAGATACTCTAGAGGCAGCTTGGACTGGTGAAACAACTTCCGGTGTTGTAGTGATAGAGGGTGATACCTGTAAATCTTCTGAACCACTTCTGGTGAATACACTTACAACTGGAATGGCTGAAAAAGTGTATACTGAAGACCATGGGACTATGCTGTCTCAATCTCCTTCTCTTTTAGCCTCTAAAGGCTCTGAAAATATGGAAGACGCTGGGAGCTGGTTAGGTGTTTCTTTTATTAGCTTCTACAGGACGCTGAACAAAAACTTTTTACCAAGTGCTCAGAAACTGGATCCACTTGGGGGATATAATCCAGTATACATTTCATCATTTCGGGAGTCAGATGCCCAAAGTGGAGCAAGATTGCTCCTACCTGTTGGGGTTAATGATACTGTTATACCAGTGTATGATGATGAGCCCACGAGTATTATATCTTATGCTCTAGCCTCTCATGATTATCATGCTCAACTATCCAGTGAGCTCGAGAAATCTAAGGATGCTTCTTTGGACTCTAACTTTTCGTTCCACTCACTGGATTCCAGTAATCTGCACTCCCCTCAATTAGCTGATGAAATGGTTTTAGAATCCTACAGAAGTCTTGGATCTATGGATGAGAGTCTCTTGTCCTTGCCCATTTCTCGCAGCTCTTTTGATTTGGATCCACTCTCATACACAAAGACACTGCATGCCAGAGTTTCTTTTGGAGATGATGGATCGCTGGGGAAAGTGAAATACTCAGTGACTTGTTATTATGCAAAGCGCTTTGAAGCCTTGAGGCGGATATGTTGTCCTTCAGAGATGGATTTCATAAGATCTCTTAGCCGCTGTAAGAAGTGGGGGGCCCAAGGAGGCAAGAGCAACGTTTTCTTTGCTAAAACCTTGGATGATCGATTCATTATCAAGCAAGTGACAAAGACAGAGCTGGAATCCTTTATGAAATTTGCTCCTGAATATTTCAAATATCTTTCTGAATCAATAATCACAGGGAGTCCAACTTGTTTGGCAAAAATTCTGGGGATCTATCAGGTATTTGTGATAAGTTGACTACTTCAGCTTCTCAAATTGCTGATTTAGAATTACAAAGCTCTCTGTGATTAGACTCGCAGCACACATAGTGATCTGATTGCTGTGAATTATGAGGCAGATATTAGTTATGCTCCGGGGAGACATGATTGATATGATGGATTCTTGATAAATGGGTTGTGAGATTAGTATTTACCTTCTTATGGCATGATCTTCTAGGTGAATGAACCACAAAGCATGGGATGCATATTTCTTGCTGCAGTATTTGGAAGTAGTTACCGATATAATCGGTTCATTATTTCCTTTCTGTGTATTCTGGCTAGGCATAGGCTCATAGCAATAACATATTGTATAGTTATATTATTATCAGTTCGTATAGAGTTTTTATTTCTAATGGTTTCTGTGAAGGTGTCAACAAAGCAGCTTAAAGGAGGAAAGGAATCTAAAATGGATGTGTTAGTTATGGAAAACCTTCTCTTTGGGAGGAAACTGGCAAGGCTTTATGATCTGAAAGGTTCTGCAAGGTCTCGTTACAATCCTGATTCCAGTGGAAGCAACAAAGTCTTGCTGGATCAGAACTTGATTGAATCAATGCCAACTTCACCTATTTTTGTTGGAAACAAAGCAAAAAGACTTTTGGAGCGAGCTGTATGGAATGATACTGCTTTTCTTGCTGTAAGTTTTTGTGCTTACATTTAATGAATTTAATGTCGACTACTTGCACCTATTGTGGTTGGATCATGTATTTCTCGTCTTTGATGGTCCATCAAAGCTTGGTAAGTTGGGATTGCTGTAGATTGAAGCATTTTCAACCTGTAAGATTTCTCATATCTATTCAGAACAAGTTAGTTTGTGTTTGGTACTAGGATTGCGCGTGCAAGAGGGAGGGAGAAAACACCTTTGTTAGTCATAAGGAGTTGAGCAATTGATGACGGTCCAGCAGAATCTAGGGTGTGTTTGAGACTCCACGGACCTCATCATTCCCTTCCCACAATTCCACACCCAAAACTAAATAAGTAAAATTGATTAGATTATGATGGGAATAGAGAGGAGATTTGGGTTCAATCCCTCCTACAAATTCTTCCGTTTTGCAAAAAGATTAAATTAGGGATGGTCACTTTAACCTTCACTTCTTCTCCAGTTAAGGATTCAGATGCTTGCCTTTCCCAAAGCCCTTCAACTTCGTCCTACCTAAACAACAGTTTTGGGTGCCAAGAATGGAAGGAAAGAGCTAGAATATTAAAATGTCCACTGTTCTTGTGTGCTTGCTAGTAGGAAAGGGGTGAGGAAGTGGTTAAATATTTTTTACTAGAAACAATATCCTCCATAGCAAATCAGTCCTTCGAAAAGATGCGGATCCTGGATGGAAGTGTCAAGTATCCTTTCATTTCAAATACCGACATACAAGAAAACTTGTTCCTTTCCTATTTTACTTTGCTTTTCTCAAGAAGAGTAACTTTTTTGACATCTAACTGAAGACCATTATGCTGTTGTATATGTGTTACATTTTCTCATAATCAGCATACAAGTGTATACTCACTTTCTAACAGATTCCTTCTGTGGTCAAGGTTAGTGAGGTTCTTGACTAACTGAGTAAATTATCCTTGCAGGCAGTTGATGTGATGGATTACTCACTGTTGGTTGGGGTTGATGAAGAGAAGAATGAGCTTGTTGTTGGGATTATTGACTTCATGAGACAGTATACGTGGGATAAGCACTTGGAGACTTGGGTCAAGGCCTCTGGGATCCTTGGTGGACCCAAAAATGCGTCGCCGACTATAATCTCACCTAAGCAGTACAAAAAGAGGTTCCGAAAGGCCATGACGACCTACTTCCTGATGGTCCCTGATCAGTGGTCACCAACATCTGTTGTTCCCAGTAAATCGCTGACTAATTTATGCGACGAGAACATGCAAGGTGGATGATCTGCCGCGTGATTTTGTTAATGCTGTTTGTCAGTATATTGAGCACACAAGTGGGTTTATACATCTCTCGTATTTTCGATTCCCATTCTTTTGGAACGCAGTTCCAGTTGCGTTCTCACTTGATTTCTTGTCAGAAAACTGTGAGGCTTGTATTTCGTTGAAAGTCTCTGCTGCTTAGAATTCAGGTGTCCCTCCGTGGATATAATGTTGTACATTTCTTTTGTTTCATTAATTTATTTTTCCTTCCTTTTGTTGGGTAGAATTCAATTACATATGAGTTCCAAAGGATCAATGCCAATTTTATAGAATGCATGATTTTGGAACAGGTGTTTTATTTTTTGTAATTGTAATATTTTATCTTAGGATTTCTTCCCGTTGGGTTGATCTCCATGTTCACAGAGCTAATGGAATTAAGTTTTCAGAGTGTGGAGTTGTGGTCCAAATGGTTGAAGTAGTAATTGTAGTGCATCTACCTATGTTATAGTACTTAAAGCTTGTAAATTTTAATTTTGACTGACCCAATCCAGTTGCAGTAACTTGTGGAAAACAATGGGAAGATTAACTACCATACTTAATAATTGATGGATTAGTATTTTACATTTTGAGCATACACACTACTGAAACAAATAAATATGGTGGCTTCTGTTTTATTGTGTTATTTGTAAGTAGTGATCCTAACTGAAGTCATGAGCAGAATCAGTTACATGAAGCCACCAGCATCTTTGTAGGAGCTCTATGATTTCTTCATCTCCTCTGCATATAGACATAATAATAATAATAAGTTACTTGTTCATCACACGATTATTAAATCATTGTTATGTTACCTTGAATTAGAACAAAATCTGGTGAGTTGTTGGCAGTAACGAGGGCCTTCATCATATCCTTCACAAGTGATCTCTCCATTCTCATCTCGATAACAAACTATCCCTGTTGACTCATCTTCAAATATCTATCAACAGATATCAGTAAACAATTGTAGTGCTACAATTCACCTCACTTAACTACAAATATATGCGATATAAGATGAAGAAGAAAAAAACCACCTTCAGTTTTGAGGTTGAAGTTGATCTGATCTGAAGAGCAGTTGGTTTGATTGAAATATATTGATCACTTGCACATGCGTACACCAACACTACTCTTTGTGCATGCTTTTCCCTTTTGTTGGAACATGATTTCCAAATTAGAGGAGCAGCACCAAAAGAAGAGTGTCTCACAGCCATAATTAGTATGCGGAAAAATAATGGAAGAGAAGATAAAATTATAAATGAAATGAAATGCTGTTTGTTCTATACAGTTGTATTTAATAAGTAAAATTTAACCAAAATAATTAAAGTATTCGAATGATTTGATGTTAATCCTTTGATTTTTTGTTTGTAAGCTAAAGAGAAATGATATTAATATTATGGAAAACTAATATTGGGTGTTTGTCAATTGTCACGATGCATTATCTAATTATTATAGGTTTAAAGGGGGGAAGTGGGACCTATCAGCATTATCTTCAAACTACTAATGTATTGTGTTGATATATATATATATATATATATAAGGGCTTACAAAGTCATTTGGACGGTTGATTACATTTTTTATTTTCCCAATTGATTGATTGATTTGTTTGTTGGTGGGTCTCTCATCCCCTCAGTGTGATAACGTTTGTTTGTCTCAACTTTCATGAAAACTAAAACAAGAAATTAAAAAGATTAGAGGGGTTGTTCGGTACAAAAGAAAATGTATTCCGTTTAGAAAATATTTTTTAGAAAAATAAGAGGTTTTTTTATGTTGAAAGATATTTTTTTAAAAGACTTTATGTATAATTAATAAATATTATGAGGGATGAGTAAATATGAGGTTGTGTTGAAGAGTGAGGAGAAAAAAAAAAAAAGACAATATTGAAATTAAGAAAGAAGTTCATTTATTAACTTTTTTCTATAACTATAACATAAAGATCTTTGTTAACAACAAATGGAGCAAAGTCTGAGTACTTGGAAAAACTGGGTCCGTGAGGAGAATTAGCGTTTTATCCGTTAGTGAGACTATAGTCTCGAATTCAAATTAATAGGATTGAATGAATTTTATTTATTAATAAAAGTAAAACTTTAAGAAATTACAACTTTGTTGTCTTGAATGACTAATTTCGGTTGAGTATCCAACTAATATGTCTTTTTCTTTTATAGTGAGGTTTCCATTCATAGTTGTTATTTCAAAGTTGATAGTTCCACACTTAATACTTATTTATCGAGTTAATAACTTTGATAATCACTCAATTAACAATTGTTTTGATAGAAAGTTACTCAACTTTTATTTTCCACTCAAAAGTCACTCTACTATGATTTCTTCGCACAGAAATCACTTAATTTTCATTTTCAACTCAAAAGCACTCAACTATAACTTCTTTGCACAGAAAGTCACTCAACCTTTTTAATTGTTTTTTCATTAAAATTTAGTGACTTGAAATTTTAATTATTAACCAAAAATTTAAGAATCAAATATATATATATATATATATATATATATATAATATATTGATGACCCGCTCCATTTAACCTGACCCGCTAAAATATAATATTGAACATTTTATTTTACCATTAATTATCTAAATCATTCTCCCTTGTCTACGACATTCTTTTAGCGAAATCATGGTAAAATAAAAGAGTGACAAATAAGCCTATGGAAGCAATAGTTGATCAACCTGTCCATTTATTACTCGATTTACTTAAGTTTGTTTTAACTCAATTTATTTAAAAGTTAAGTTAATGTATAATCCAAATTGATGGATATAAAACCTTATTCCATCAAATAACATTCAAACTATTTAACATCCGCATATTTATTATCTCAATTCATTTCATCTTCACCCATTTAAATTTAATTCAATTCATCCCTCAACAAAACACATTATTATTTTGTTGGTACAAGTCGAAACCTAGAAATAGAAGAGCAAGCTCATGCTAAATAGGGAATAAAGTAGTAGGTAGTGACAAAAGCCCAAGGAAGGGGCCCGACATTCTTTTCAATTTTTTGGTTTACTAAAACAGTACCTTAATAGTAATAACAGTCTCTGACGTGGATTAATTATGTGAACATTAACATCTGATAAGTTTTGCTTTGCACTACGCTAACAAAGCACTTTACTACTATTATTTTTTTAACCTTTAATTATTCAGTCTTAGGTGCATGAGCCCACCCTATACAACACAGTTTAGGTAACATTATCAATAACCTTAAAAGAAGTTTCCCATCTTCTCATGTTATTACATATTGGAACTAGAAAATATCCTTGTAATCTGAAGTTGTTCCTGATGTTTTTTTTAATAGTATGACGGTGTAAAGATTACTTATGTAATTCATATATATATATATATATAAAAGTTGACAACTTCAAAATTTTGGATGCAAGTTCTTAGTATTGATATGCAAAAAAAAATTATGATGAAAACTAATGGAGTAAGGTAATTTGGTAAAACTGATGCAGTTTACGTAGTGCACTCAGTATTCAAGATTATTTTTTTAAAAAAAAAAATTGCTGTAAATAATATATAGAGTAAAACAAAAAGTTAAATATTAAATTATTTTTGATAAAATAAAGGTCATTATTTTAACATGTTAAAAGAAAAAGTGTGTTCCAGCAGTTGAGACATACGGACTAACTTGCTACATTATTATTATATTAATAGGTCGCTAGGGAGTTGTTTATGTAGAAATTAAATACAGTATAAATATATTATGATTGATAGTTGATTAGTAGGTAAATTATTTATATATATTGTGTTTAATTTGTGACTAAAAATTCACATAACGATTACATATAAAATTAAAACATGATCAATTAATTTATATATAACTAATACATTATTAATCATACATATATTTAAAAAAATACATAAATTACTTGTAATTAAATCATACATTACTATATACTTGCGTAACTCTATCGAACACTGTGAAAAAAAATGTTTAGATGGTGCATATAACCTATGGTAAATCTTACTAAAAAATAATCCATCCAGTATACAAGTTTGACGAACTTTTCTCGTCTCCCAAAGCATCACACACCTCCATGAGTTTTTTTATAAGTAGAAGTTTTTTGTTTGTTTTCTTCCTTGTCCTCACTAGTCCAGTTCCTAACCAGCATTTCATTTTCCCTTCAGCTCTTCAACACAAGGCCAGAAACTCATCATATTTGTATATGGTCTTTGTCCTTCAATGCATGTTCTTCTAATGCTTACCTAATATTCAACTGTTCCTGCTTCCTTTTGCATTGGCATATCTTTTCTACTACCTAAACAAAACTTTTCTTTAACATGTAAAAATAATTCCAAAAATCTTACTGTATTTATATATGGATCTTCCAAGTGCTAACTACTGTGAACCTCCATCTCAAGGGGTAAATGTTCAAGATTGTTCTTTTATGTTTCTTGAATGATATTTATGTAAATGGGGTTTCTTTTTTAGCTAATGATTCTTGATTTTGTTATTGACAGGAAGCAGCACTAGAAGGGAAAAATGGGAACCCATTCTTGGATAGTTTCCCTGACCCGCTTTGCAAACTTAATCTAAAGGAGACATCTGAGTTTGTGAAGTCGTTGCCAACAGCAAGCAATGGAGCAGCAGGGTTTCTAAGGAAAGAAGGAGTAAGTTCAGTGACAAGGAGGAATATGGATGCTCCATCAACACCGGGTCGACCCATTTTCAGCTTCAGTGTTGGCAATTTTTCAAGAAAAAATTTCCCTTCTAAGTGGGATGATGCAGAGAAGTGGCTTGTTAATGGAAGTTCTATTCAAGGTTCCCCTGCTTCTCATCATAATAATAATGTCTTAAAGCCAGCATTAGAATCCTCTAATTTGTTTAAGCAGTGCAATGGGTTCAAGCTTAAAGAAACTGAAAATGTCTTTGCAGAAAAAAACAGAGTTACAGATGAAAAGGTATCTAAAGTAGCTTCAGATTTTCAGGTGCTTTTACCTTTACACCATCACCCTATTTCTGCTGGAGCTGCCAACAGTGTTTCTGCTGCAACTGATGTTTTTCTAAAAGGTAAAATAAATAAGAGGAGTTTGCTTTTACCTTTAGCTTATCAATTACAGTTCAAGATTTTAATTTGATGATAATTTCAATCTTCAATGACCTCATTGTACATGTGAGATTTTGGGTTCTGTATTTGTTGAAATATTTTCACATACATATCTATGCTGGGACTTAAAAGTGTTACCAGTGCAGTTGGACAAAAGGTCTCGGGTATAAACTTGATTTTGTTAGGATATATCTATATCTGCCCTTGCATGCTCCACATAAATATGCATTATATCTTTTTAGGTTGTAGCTCTAATTTTGGTAAAATTTAAAACTGATACAAGGGAACAACTTTATGAATGTTATGGTGGATGTTGAAGGAACACCAGTTTTATTGTAACTGCAGATAAGTTCACAGATGAAGTGGAATCTATTTATCCCAAATTTAGGTGCTTAGAACCTACAAAAGAAGGATTTTTGTTTGGCAATGCAGCAGGAAAATCGATGAAAGAGGCAATTCATGAGATTAAACACAGAGATATTGGGACAGAAATGACCCCAATTGGCAGCTCTACTACTTCTAGATGCCATACTCCATTCAAGAGCCCATCGCCTGCTCGACACAATACCCCCGCAGACAGATCTGGACCATTGGCCTTACCAAGTTCAGGTTCTGATAGCACAGTTGATATCATGCAATTTGAGGAGTGCCATCTAGCAAAATTGCAGTTTGGGACACAATTCGATTCTGTTACAACCAATTGGAGTTCGAGAGAAGAAGAAGAGGAGGATGTATCGAAGAGTTTGAGACATTTTGAGATAAATAATGAGTGTAGAAAAAGCGTCTCGGAGTCCAAAACACGTTCGTGGGAAGAAGAAGAGAAGAACAAATGCTGTCTCAGGTCAGTGGCTTTTGCACTGTTCTTTTGTATTTTCATGTGTACTTGGAGCTTATTAGTTTTAACATTTATTTTGAGTTGTAGGTACCAGAGAGAAGAAGCAAAAATTCAGGCTTGGGTAAACCTCCAAAATGCAAAAGCAGAAGCTCAGTCCAAAAAACTTGAGGTATTTTGTTTTATCCTTTCTTCTAACTTTTGGGCAGTAGAGCTGTTTTCATTACCTTTCATATCCTAAGAATTATCTACAGGCCATCAAATCCATATTACGCTACCGTCTGTTTTGGCCTAACAAGCCTCGTAAATTTGTAAGCGTATGCTCTGGCCTTGTGTAAAACTTCACTTTCCTCCCTTTTTAATGTGAGATTTGCCTAAAGTAGTATATGCAAGTCTGTCGATCCTTTTCCTTGATTGCGCTTGTTTTCATGATAGGTGTCAAAAGAATATAAACTAAAAAGTCTCCAAAGAGTAGCTGTGCAATGTTTGACAATTTATGAGTCTTGTATATAGTATTGATCTCTACATAGAGCCACTCACTACTCTTCCATTGTGGTCCTCCTCTTCCCCCTATGTACTGCTTGTAGTTTTTATCCTTTCACATGCGATGATGCAAATTAGTCAACATTAATGCATTATTATATTTACATGCATGACAAATTCTTTCTGGAAGTTCCAAACCCATGTGCACAACAGCTGCATGCAGTAGTAAAATTCCTTTGAAATTGGTGCGTCCTCCCCTCCTTTTTGTTCCTAAGAAAATTATAAATGGCCTGATTCAACTTTTTAACTTGCGCCATCAGACACTAGAAACATAAGTTATGTTTATACAACAACTCCACACTCAGTGTGGTCCCACAAAGTGAGGAGTGTACTTAGACCATACGTCCTTACCTACCTCAAACAGGTAGAGAGACTAATTCCATTAGACCACCGGCTCCAGGGTTAGAGGACTCCTATGACTACAATACTCTTATGGGCATAGCATTTGCTTCTGTTTCAGGTGAAAATCCAGAAGATGAGATCAAATCTGGAAGAGAAGTTAATGAAAAGGATGACAATAGTCCACAGAAAAGCTGAAGAATGGAGAACTACAGCTCAACTACAACACAAGGACCAAATAGAAAAAGTGGCTGATCAATCACGGAAGATGATGTTTACAAGGCAAAACTCTCATTTATCTGCCCAATCTTCCTGTGGGTGTTTGCCATGCCGAAACCATCTTATTTAATTCGGAATCAAGCACCAATGTTCAGTGAGATTCATTCTGTATTCCTATTGAGTTACTACTCCGAAAAAAAATCTTAATGCAACACTTTTACTGGCCAACACATCATTCTAGTAGGCGACTCTAACTGATTGTATGAAACGATGACACTAAGATGAAAAATTTGTTACTATATATCCTATAATGTGGCCTCACTGTGAGAATCCCAGCAACTTTTTTTACAAAATGGAATGTTCACAAATTGAGAAGATGGTTTAGTAGGCTCTGAGGTGTGCTTTAATAAGTAGTTGGTGATATTTCATGTAGCAAACAGAAACACAAACTCGCAAAAAGAAGTGATACTCTGTGTTTTTGACCAGTATCTTTTACAAATTTGAATCCGTCTTGTGTTATAAGTGTTCTCCACATTTTAATATGTATTATCAGTGTATCTATTGATAAAAGTTGAGGGTTTGTCTTGAATAGGACCACAGTTTTCCGAGGTAATAGAATTAAGGCCTCCAGTAATCAGACTGTTCAAACTAGTAGAGTCTGTCTTAGCTGGAAAATGAAATACAAAGATGCTGATTGTTTGTCAGTTGTGCTTGTTGTTAATTTAGATTTTCAACTTTTATTGTAATCATAAGTTTGATTTGATCTTAAATGTCCTGGGACCATGTTCAACTGCTACCTGGGCATAGCTTCTCATGATAAGCTGCTAAAATTGGTGCAATAATTGTACCTTGCCTTCAATTATCAATTTAAGCAGTAGTTGAAAAGAAGAGCTACTTGGGTTTTAGATTGTTAATTTCTCTTATTAAAACTTCCTAAAGAGAATTGCACCACACCACTAATTTTTTTTTTAAAAAAAATGTTTACATAAAGATTTTAAAATATTTTAATGTGTTGATAGGAAAAGGCCTTAACTGTGACAAGGGCTTTTTGGGATTCTTGGTCTGCATGGTTTCCAATTTAGACATGAAGACAAAACACATCCATATGAGGTCTATCTGACAAGCTCTACATTGAGGAAAGAGAGAGAGGCCCCAAAACAAGAAAACTGAAAGGAAATATACGTGATAATGTTTGATAGATTTCTGCCGGATACACGACAGTATCATTACAGATTTTCTTTATTCACTAGGTAAAACCCCAATTTTTCTTACCTGCAAGTCAATCTTACTCTCTCCTCTCGATTCTTTTAATCAATTATAAAAAGAGTGTCTTTCTTTTCTTATAAATTTAGTTTTAATTTTTTTGTTTAAAGATATATTTTAATCTAAAATATAAAATTTACTATTTTTTTTTTACTTTCTTACCCTCCATATCAGTCAAATCAAATCAAACAAACAAATTAGGAGTATTTAATACTAGTTTGATTTAATTTCATTTTTGAATCGCCTTTCTTTAAAGCTGTAGTAGCGGACACTAACCTCTAGGGTAGAAAAATAATTCGAGTATAATCCTTTTTTTTCCCTTCAAAATCAAAGACTAGCCATTGCTATGTGAATCTTAGCCTAATAATAAGACAAACATAAAAGACACTACCTTTACGCTACACATAAAACGTAATTTACCTTTAATTCTCTTCTCGCACACACATAAATTGTACTTACAATATCTTTTAAAGTTCTTTTTCAAAGTTAGCACGCCTCTGTCTGATCTTTACTGACGTTTCATAATAATATTATCTAAACTGAAAATAATTATCGAGTTTTATTTAAAGTTGACGTATTACTCCTATTAATTACCAATTTAAGTGACAATCTCGTTTTGAAAACATCTATTAAAGCAAGTTAGGTTCTTCTTATATTTAAACTAAAAATGGATGTCAATTCAAAGGTGTTGATAAGTTTATTTTGAATAATTTAATTCTCCAAGGAATTCATATATATATTAACGTCTAGAATTTACATATGCAAAGAGCCAAGGAGAAATTTCTTATTTAAGCAGACCAGAGAATAGTTACAAATTTACATCACTTTGATCATCTAGAAGGAGAAAAATAGATATCAGGTCAAATACAAATAAGATTAAAAGGTAAACAATCCTACCAGTTTTCGTATGATTTGTTTTAGTGAAGATGAAAAATAAAACAAAGCTTACCAGATGTTCTTATTCAAAATTCTTTATAATAGAACGCCCAGATACTTCAGCCGCGAAATTCATCCATGAACTGCTTATGGAATTGTGTAAAACGAGATACAATAGCTGGTATCTTCTCTTCTTGCGGTAATATTGTGCACCTAAAATGCCAAGTTCCAGCACGCTTCATAGAAGCAACAAGTAAATACAAATTTAGTCTAATCCAACAATTCTAAAGAAACATAAGAGTCCCCTAATTCTCAAACATGTAATCAACACTTTTCTTCTTCTCTACTTGTAAGATGTGCTGCTTTTGCACCAAAAATCACCACCCTCTCATTAGTTAGAAGGTACTATGTTGTACTGCATTCTTGAATTTTTTTTATTTGCCCACCGCAAATATCTTTTTCCAATTAGTTAAATTCCTCTGAGGTAGAGAGATTCAAAGTGTTGGGGATATGCTAATTAAGTTCTCTCTGTTAATGTTCAATAGTCCCGGTGAAAAACATCTACGTTTTCTAAAATGAGCGATGACAGTTGGCAGAGTATGCCTTGACTATCAGTAACAATAAATAAGTGGAATGAGGAAGCAAGTGGGCAAAAACATAACAATCACCTGGCCAAATCCAGAGCCTGAGACAACGACAATTCCAGTGGCATTAAGGAGACGCCAAGCATAAAAGGCATCTGGTGCAGTTTTAGCTTCTTCTGCTGCTTTTATTGCTTTGTCAGGTAAGTTAATACGTGGAAATGAATACAATGCACCTTCTGCTTTATAGCATGTGACTCCCTCCAAACTATTGAATGCGTCTTCTAGTATCTGTTGACGAAGTAGTCGATTTTTAGAAACTGCATCAATTGGAAATTCACCAAAAGGAAGCTTACATGGAACTCCAATGAAAAAAAATTCACACACCATTATCGGAAAGCAGAAATGAAAATTAAGCAAAAAAATAGTCTGGGACAACTTTTCTGGAGAAAATTTTAGACATCTTTGCTTACTATTTTGAGCACTTCTACTATCAAATCCAAGACTCATGATTGTAAAACAACTTAACCACTTCAGCAAAATAAACCAGAAGTTTATTTTGTCAATCCCAGTCTTATATGTTAATTCTACTGACCTTTGCACGCCTCGCCAATGATGAGAGTATTGCATCTTTCTCAGCAGAAAATGATTCGTATGACTCATCGCCCACCTGAACACAAATCAACAGAGCAGTGCTGATAGGAGTCAGGCATCTGTAACACGGACACAAGGGGCCTCACACCAAAGCTTCAAAGTTTACAGTTCACAATTAGAGAGCTGAATTCATGTCGTCGTAGTGACATCGAATTTTATCTTACCACATAAAAAAGTGTGATACCTAGAAAATTTGATAAAATGTTCCAGCAATCTTAACTAATTGAAGCAATTACTTTATCAACCTAATTCGACGTTTAGACCATGAGATCACCAGGTTTAGGATGAATCCACAATACTCATTTGGGAACTTTAGGCAATGTAGGATTATTATCCAGGATAAGGGGTCAAAAGTTCCCCTCGGAGGACTTGGGCTATGGGAGGATTCTTGTCCAGGATAAGGGGGAAACATTCTCTCTGAGTATGAGAATTTGCCCTTCTCTCATATAATCCTTTCCCTTTTCTTACTCTTCTTCCTCCTCGAAAGCCTAGGGAAAAACCAGTTACCTGTTGATTTTAGGTCTATCTCATCCTCTTTTAACGCATTCAATTATCATGGTTTCACAACTCCGGAGTCTGGACTGATGCATCTGGAGGTCGATATAGGACATGACCAATCCATCTCATGCCATGTTATTAACCTCGTACCAAAATTATTACTATATGAATGACTCAGATTCTACTTGACAAAATAAGCCAGAAAATCATTGAGGCAACATTCTGGGAATGCAATAACTGCTAATTCCCAAATATTGAATTGATGGTGGAGATACCACTCCTCCTTAACAACGCCGCCTCAAACCCAAACTTGTTGGGGTCAACTATATGAATCTTCAATATCCATTTTACTCCTTTTGGAACATGGCACTACCAACCTTTGGAGGGCTCATGATGAGGCTTGCAAGAATCTGACCAGAAATGTTGGAACAAAGATTGACAGATGCCAGTTTGTATATTTGTTCCCTTATCTCAGGACTAAATCCAGTGAACTCCATGTAACCTCCTCGTTTTCCACACTCGCCATAGTATCCTAAAACCAGTAAGAAAAGTTAGCAACAGCAATAATCAATTCAGAGGTCTTTGAAAATGAAATACCGTGCCTTGCCCCCTTCTTCCCCACAACTTCCTAACATCCAGACAAACAGAAGAGAAAGACAACCAACCAGAGAGGGAGAGATGAATGCATTCGTATCTACCTTTTGAGGCAGAGTGAAAAGAAACTAAAGAGATGTCCTTTTCTCCAAATCCCATAGAGCGGGATATTTTCTTAAATGAGTAGAACTGCTTGTCAGGTGCATAGACATTTTCCTGATACACCTGCACAGGTTCCACAAAATATGAGAGTGCTTACAATGTTACAATAGACCATTGTGGTCCAGCCCTCCCCAAGCATAGCGGGAGCTTAGTGCACCAAGCTGCTATTCTTCTTACAATGTTGAAAATTAATCAAAGAACATTCAGAAATGAAAAGGAATGTTAACCTGCAGAATCACTGTTATTTAAATTTCCAAAGAAGCAAGAGAATTTGTCGGAATCAAGCAAAGAAGCATTTAAACAGGAATTAACTCACTTCATCAGCTAGAAGAACAAGGCCTTCTTTCCTGCAGAATTCCACAATTTCCCGTTGGTTGGCCTCAGCAAGAACCTAATGCATACATAGAGAACTAATCATGCCACATGTAAAGATTCTTGAAAATTTGCAGGGAAGGGAGGACCACATTTACCATCACTGTATCCTCTCATTTAATGAAGTAAATCACGTTGTCCATACAAAATAAAAGGAGATGACTATGAGCTTCAAAAATCGTATAAACCATTACCCGCCCAGTTGGGTTGCCTGGATTGATTACAACCAAAGCCTTAACGTTAACACCCCTGGATCTTGCAGTTTTTAGCTGATTCTCAAGCTCTGAGATCTCAAGTGCCCAACCTGTTTCTTCATCAAGATAATATGAAATCTAGCACCAAATAACATCATAAATTAGAGGCTTCTGCATGAATTACCTGAAACAAATTATTTTTTTCTTTTTGAAAAGGTAAGTAAGCAGAGTATATTATTAACAAAACAGCCTGGCACTGAAAAGGTGCAAAGGCAATATGATGTCTAGGAATCCCTCATAAGTCATACCAAAGGGAAAAAGAAGAGAGGATTCCATGGTACAAAAATCTATTCGTGTAAAGTATCTATAAAATCTAGCATGTAGTATTCCTCCTTTACATCTTGAAGATTAGACCAAAAAGCCAACAATCACAAACATTTGTATTTGATCTGTTCAATAATAGAGTAAATTTAATCAGGTCAGATATTTCTTTAATAATTGTTTGCAACAATCTCTTACGAGAGACTGGTATTTAAGCGGAGGTTAGATGGATGGCCCCATTAGCCACAATATATGCCAGACTCTTTTGGGGAATTTCTCAATTAATCCAAGGGAAAAAAAATAATATTTTCCAAAAGAAAGAAGATTAAACTAAGTTTTTATAAAAGAAATTAATTCAAAGCGAACTACTCAAATAACATTAATAAACTTAGATAGAAGCAAAAACACGTACATGAGTGCCACCATGGAGGGTAATTGAAGCAGAATAAAGAGGATACTGGGGGATGGGACAGAGGATTCCATCATTCTCTGACCCGATGAGCAACTGCATCATCATGTGAACCTGAATACAAGATGAACGAACAGAAACTGTTAAAGTCTTGATGTTTCATTCAATTACTTCTGTCAAAGCTGTTAACTTGGAGATCCATAGAATTTACTGCTGGGCTTGCACCATCAGTCAAGAAAATATCATTTGGATCGGCAGGGAAACCGTCACGAGCTTCAATACCAGATGCAATTTTATCACGTAATCCTTTGATACCCTACATTTAGCAAAACACAACAATAAGTTTTATGACTATAAGGGTATACAAAACTAGGATAATACAATACAAGATATAGTCACCTGACTGTGACTGTATGCACCTGTAGCTCTACAAGGAATTTGATCAAGGATCTGGATAGCTCGTTCTATAGAGTCCGCACTACAAAACAAAGAGAGAATGCCACTTAGACCAAAAAATCCTGTAGAATATGCTGAACTTTATGAGAATTATTCACCAAAGGATACAATAATATTTAGATAAAATACTCAAAGAAAGAAACCATCAACTAAAACTTCCCAAATTCAAAAACAAAATGTAAAATAACTAAATTTTAGTGAGCAGAAATTATGCTTTATGTCAATAACAACAAGGGACTGATTGATAACTCAATAAAGAAGCAAATTGCAGAATACAGCAGTTTCAACACTGCATTTCATTGATTTCAAATGAATGACGGAAAAGTCCAGTCAATGAAAATGAGGAATGGATGGATTGATGACTTAATAGTGAATCACATCTAACATAACAAAAATACATTGCAATAATCTCAAAGAACAAGAAACGTGATAGCCACTTGCATTTACTTCAAACCACCAAGAAATATGATAAAATTTTGAGGCTCAAAATCTGTAAAAGAAAATCCATATGAATTAGGTGGCAAAATAAACAGAGACGTCAATCATCTTAAAAAGGTTCAGAATCAATATACTTAGAGAGCTTCCCTATCATCACAACCTTTTAACACCCTATTTGTTTTCTAGCATAAAGTCATATTTTTCATTTTTTTAAAAGACTCTAGAACATTATAATGTATATTAGACATGAAAAACTAGACTACTCTAGTACATCTGATCTGACAGCATGGGATTTGTGATCATATTGGGGATGATGCCCATCAGCCCATGGAGGACTTGCACGTTCAACATGTGCACTGGGAATTCTATGAATAATGGCCGGTGGAGAACTTCCTATTTGTGTGAAGAAGGAATGCAGCATTAGTACCTTACAAGACATGTAATCTTTCATAAAAAAAGACAAAAATTATAAACTATCCAACTAGATTTTCCTTTTCCTTTCTCAACTAATGGCTATAAACATATCATCCTACGTTGACGGCTCACTTTCACCCTCGTAGTTAACTTTTCCTCACTTGCAATGATTACAGTAATAATCACTTGATTTTATAAGTTGAACATTTGAAATAAAGAACACATTCATTTTAACTTTGAATCTTACCCCTGCAAATTACTCAATATACGATATTAGGATAAAAGATTCCATCACCAGTCACAGGAGATTTAACCATACCATTCGAGATATACATGGGGGAACATTTGTTTTATGGAAACTAGTCATGTCAATTCCAGATAGACATTAGACACCTATCAAAACGTAGGTACATGATCTGTTTCATTGAACTACAAGGTGCACCAATTGATAAACAAACTTCGTACCTGAACAGAGCTTTTGTTTCACTTCTGTCTAAAAGAAGTGGATGATCACATAATGCAAGGACCTAATAAAGAAAGTTCCTTAAAAATCATTTTATTGAGATTAAAAAAAGAACACATAATCTAGAATCAAACAAATTATTCCCACCTCCCTAAAGAAAGTGATAGGCTTCTGACCCAGGGAATGAGGATTCCCAATATTGCAGTATAATATCTGCATAAACCAGAGAATATTACTTAAAATGACTAGACGTACTAACAAAGCTCCAATTGAACTTTGTTAGAATAATTCCTTAAGATATGTATTAAGAATATAATGGAAACGACTGGTACCTCATTAAACGGATGAGAGCCTGGATTCTCCGTGAGGTCTTGCTGTAATATCTGCATCACAAAGAACACCATCAATACATCATAGATGTTTTCTTTAGGATTTGTAAAATAAAGAAGGTAGCATTTGTTTGTGGAAATTTTTTCCCCAGAAAAACTGAAAACCAACTTTTAGCCAAAATAAACTGAAATTAGAGTGACATGGGCTGCTAGTGTAAAATTGAGCTTGGGAGCTACCTGAGCATGGGTAACAATTTCTCCGCGGATAGCATATGCGCATTTCAAAACCTGAAACAAATAACAACTACCTGAGCTTAGCTCCCGTTTGTCTATTCATTCAAAAAACAGTATTTGATTTTTTCTAATGTTAGATGAGGTGATTGGACCTTGTAGTGGAAGTCAAAAGAAGAAAATACCTTTGGATTAAGGTCGTCAAGGGTGGATGAATAATCGGAAGCCATAGAAGGAGGAGATCATGGTGAAGAGTGGAGAATAAAAGGGAAGAGTTGCGGTGCGGTGCGGTGCTGCAACACGCAAGTAATTGGAGACGAACAGGTGGTATTGCTGATGAGAGTATTTCTAGCTTTGACACCTCTTTGTTTCCCTCTACTCTCAAAAATTGAAACGTCTACAATTAAACAGTACAACACCAACAGCTATGTACCACTCCTCAACCATATGGAACAACCGAGATTGGTGAGATGGTATTTTCACTCTCAAAAATTTATATGTGAGATTGGCATTTTCACTTATTTTCAAGGTTAATATATATTTTTTAATAATTAATCGCTATTGCCATGTTCACTTTGATTTATCAATTCCAAAGGTAAATTATTGTTTAGCTAGGTATAAACATTGGATATCCATAAACATTAATCGTTAAGTTGATGTCATATTTCCTTTTTAATTGATATTGCTATTAAGAACCATCAATAAAAACAGTAAGAGTGGGTATTGAAATTTTTAATTTCAAATATCGTGGATTGGAAATATAAACCTACAAGTGTTGTATGAATTAGCTGCACATGGCAACTTCAAACCCTTCAACAAATAACAACTCTACATTTAAGTGTAAAACAAAGGAAGGAAAAAAAAATATTCAAAATACTACATGCCATACATACACCATTAGTCTTCAAAATTTCTCGGCTATCAGAACCAAAAAAAAGAAAAGGGAAACTCAGCCTTCTCTAAACCCACTGCTCTAGTGCTCTTATGACTAAAGTCATGCTGCATATGCAACCATAATCCACATACTAGATATGAAGGGTCAATAAAAACGAGGTTATAACTTGCCCAGTGGTGATATAAAACTGGACTTGATACCAGTTGGAAGTGACAAACACTGCCTGCGTTAAAAATAAGATTGCAAAAGCTTTACCTGTTTGGTATACAAAAAAATCTTCACATTGATCATCTAGGAGAGAGGATCAATGTCAAGTCAAGTACAAATAAGAAGAATAAACAATCCCCAACTTGTATGTGCCAAACAATCTTATATCAGCTTTCACTACTGAAACATAATTGTTTTTGGTGAGAATGGAAATAAAACATACAAAGATGGCTTATTAAAAATTATCTATGATCAAGTCTCCAATAGAATGTACCCCCAGACTCCTTAGCCGCGGAATTCATCCATGAACAGCTTATGGAATTCTGTAAGACGAGATACAATAGCTGGTATCTTCTCTTCTTGCGGTAATATTGTGCACCTAAAATGCCACGTTCCAGGACGCTTCAAGGATGTAACAAATAAAAACAGTTTTAGTCAAAACGAGCAGTTCTCGATATACAGTAGTGTAACAAATACCCCTTTAGTTTTCAAATTAAAACAGAGAAATTTTAACATCTACCAGGTATGCAAACTAATCAGTGTCTTGACAAAAGGCACGTTTCTCGAATAAAACAAACCTTGACTGCAGAAACAGTGGTTGTTTTTCCCATTGAAAAAAATCCTCCAAATCTGTTTGCCCAATTTCTTTTCACAGTTCATTTTTCATTGAAGGTAAAGATACTAAAACTGTTTAGAAAATGCTTATTAAAGTTGCATGTTGATGTGTAATCAATCCCGGTGGAGCCTTATGCATTTTTTAAAAATTAGAGATGGTCTATCTGAAACAACTTCTCTAGTAGGGGGGTAAGGTTTGTGACTTGGCGTACACTCTACTCTCCCAGACCTCAATTATGGGACTACACTGGACACGTTGTTGGAGTTGTAGTGATGATAGTAACCAACCATATTCACACTAGGAATATCATGACGCAAGTGGTGAAAAATATAACAATCACCTGGCCAAATCCAGAGCCTGGGACAACAACAATTCCAGTAGCATTAAGGAGGTGCCGAGCATAAAATGCATCTGGTGCAATTTTAGCTTCTTCTGCTGCTTTTATTGCTTTGTCAGGTAAGTTGATACGTGGAAATAGATACATTGCACCCTCTGCTTTATTGCATGTTACTCCCTCCAAATTGCTGAATGCATCTTCTAGTGTCTGTTGACAAATTAGTCAAAATTTTGTCAGACACGGAAGAAAAACAGAAAACGTACCAATTAGAGATAAAATTCACCAAAAGTAAGCACAAAATTTCGATGCCAAAGTTAAACGGAACTCTAGATGAAATTAATTAGGACATCTCTATTTTAAGAAAATATCAGACATCATTTTCGCTTCCTACTTTAACCAGCCTACCTTTCAGCATGATCAAAAACAATCCACTACTACACCAGAAAACTAGTTCATTAATTAGTCACCACCAGTTGGATATGCCGATTCTACTGACCTTTGCACGTCTTGCCAAGGATGAGAGTATCCCTTCTTTCTCAGCAGCAAAAGACTCGTATGATTCATCACCCACCTGCAGAAATCAGTAGAGCAAGTGCTGATAGTCAAGCATCTATAACACGGATACAAGGAACCTCCGAACAAGCCTCTAAGTTTATAGAAAAAAACTGTCCGACTTCCACTTGAAGGTGTCTTTTTTCCCTACAGTTATCTCATTTGTTTAACATTTCGTCACTTCAGATACCTCAAAATTCATATTATCTCTCCTTTACTCTGGTTTATATTTTTTACAGTGATCTGAAAAAGATAGTTATGTATAAAAAATTTGATCATGCTATAATCATACCAACATGATAAAAAAGAAACTCCTACCCTACATCTAATTCCCTCGTGCAATTATCCTTAAACTAATATTCCTATTTGAACGGTAGCAAACCCGACAAAATTAGCGAGAAAGTCATTGAGCTACTCGTTCTGGGTATAGATTCTATAACTACCACTTCCAAAATATTGTATTGATGAAGGTGGACACTCCACTCCTCTTAACAGCTGAACTTCATTCCAAAGCTAGTTGGGGTCAGTTTCGATATCAATTTCACTCTTTTTTCAGAATGCAATGCCCATGTGTTACACAAACATAAAATTACCAACCTTTGGAGGGCTCATGACAAGGCTTGCAAGAATCTGACCAGAAATGTTGGAACACAGATTGACAGATGCCACTTTGTATATCTGTTCTCTTATCTCAGGGCTAAATCCAGTAACCTCCATGTAACCTCCTCGCTTTCCACACTCTCCATAGAATCCTAAAGCCAGTAAAGAAAATTAGCAACAGATAAGGATTAAACGATCAAAAATATTTGATGCATTGGTAAAAATTGAACCCTCCCCTTCTCCTCATAACTTTGTGACATACAGAGAAATGAAAGAGAAAGACAACCAACAAGAGAGGGCTGGATTGAGGCAGCAATATCTACCTTTAGACACAGACTGAAAAGAAACTAAAGAGATGTCCTTTTCTCCAAATCCCATAGAGCGCGCAACTTTCTTAAATGAGTGGAACTGCTTCTCAGGCACATAAACATTTTCCTGATACACCTGCATGAGTTCCACAAGATATCAGAGGACTAATAATTTAGAATATTAAAAGTTGCACAATCTCAGGAATGGAAAACATTGTGAACCCTCCCAAAAAAGTGGAGAATCACTAGTAAATTGCCATGGAAGCAAAATAATTTATCAGAACAAAGCAAAAAAGCATCTAGAGGGGAATAGACTCACTTCATCTGCCAGAAGAACAAGGCCTTCTTTCTTGCAGAATTCCACAATTTCTCGTTGGTTAGCCTCAGCAAGAACCTAAGGTATAAATAGAAAACTATTCATGTCATTCTGAGATACTATTGGGAAAGGGAAGACGAGAATTTTCCACCACAGTTGGTTCTCATTAAATAACGTAAATCACATCCTCTATTTATTTATTTTTTTAAAAAAAAAAAAGGTACAATGAGATTGCAAAATCTTAAAAAACCATTACCTGCCCAGTTGGGTTGCCTGGATTGATCACAGCCAAAGCCCTAACGTTAATACCCTTAGATTTTGCAGTTTTCAGCTGATTCTCAAGCTCTGAGACCTCAAGTCCCCATCCTGTTTCCTCATCAAGATAATAAGGAACCTAAAATACCAGTAAAAGCATATATTGAGGCTCCTGTTTGGTTACCTTCAACTTAAGAGCAAGTCAATCAGGTCATTTTTCATTTGATAATAGGTTCCAATAATATCTTCCACAGGTAAGCAGGTCAACCAAGTTTATTAATATATATCTTTTCTATAAAGATCTGGTAGTTGCATTCAAAGACAACTACACAACTAACACTTATCAAATTATAAGTTGAAGCAAATGCACTTACGAGAGTGCCACCATGGAGAGCAATAGAAGCAGAATAAAGAGGATATTGGGGGATGGGACAGAGAATTCCATCATTCTCTGACCCGATGAGCAACTGCATCATCATGTGAACCTGAATAGAAGATGAAAACCCAACATTATAAACATCTTGCTGTTCTTTTAGTTACTTCTTCAAAGCTGTACACATAACTTCATGAGATCAAACAAATTTACCGCAGGGCTTGCACCATCAGTCAAGAAAATATCATTTGGATCAGCAGGGAAGCCATCACGAGCTTCGATACCAGAAGCAATTGTATCACGTAATCCTTTGATACCCTAGATTTTGCAAAGGATAACAATAAGTTATATGATTATAATGGCTGCAAATCTGGGACAATACGATAGAAGATATAGTCACCTGACTGTGGCTGTATGCACCTGTTGCTCTACCAGGAATTTGGTCGAGGATCTGGAAAGCTCGTTCTATTGAATCCGCACTACAAAGAAAAGAGAAAATGGAAGACATCAAAATAACTGGTTGTATGTGATGTAAAGCAGAGTTCACAGGTTTTTTGCTTCTATTTGGGTGCAAGCCATAATCAATACCATAGTATTTAGGGGAAAAAATGTAAAAAGAAACCTATCATCTAAAACACACAAAAAATTGAAAACAAAAGTGAAGACTTCAAAGAATAACAAAAAGGTAGGAGTTTGATTATAGCCAGAATCATCAAACATTTTGAAGAATATGTATACTTTTTGAAGCTATAAAGCAAAAAAAACACCCATACAAATTAGGTGCAACTAGAACAGAATCATCAATTATCTCAAAAATATGCAACTCAAAGCTTCTCAATCATCATAACCTTCCACATCCTATACATTTTACTTTTGTCAGTCCTCATGAACATTACTTGATATATCAAGTGGACATGAAACAGAAAACTCAAGAACACGTTATCGGACAGCAGGGATTTGGGATCATAAACAAGCACCCACAGTATGCCCATTACCGCAAGTTGCATGCTTCTCCCGGGAATTTGCATTTTGGACATGTGCCCAGGGAATTCTATATTTCTATTGATAATGAACGAGGAACTTCCAATTTGTTTGCAGAATGAAAGCAGCATTTAATAGCAAACTCCAACAGTGGAACCAACGCCTTCTTTACAAACTAAATAATTGCTTAGAACTTTAGGGGCAAGAAAAGCTTTTGCAATATGTCTCTTTTTGTAAAGATTATGTTACCCTTGTGGTTCCTCCAAGGAATAGTGACAAACATTTCATCTTACATGAATGGCTCACTTCACCAGCATATATAGTAAACTATTGCTCACTTGCACAAATTATAATAAGTATCACTTGATTTTATAACCTTGACATTTGACTTAAAAGAATTAAAAGGAATACAATCATTAAAATTTGATTCTTACTAAAAAGAATACAATCATTAAAATTTGATTCTTACACCTACTGCAAATTATTTATTACAAAATAGCACGGACTAAAGGTTCCATCTGTAGCAGGAGACTTAACTGTACCATGTTTGAAAAATACAAGGGGAAATATTTTTTCTACAGAAATTAGCCATGTCAACTCCATTTCTTCAAACATAGGTATATGAATTGTTTCATTGAGCTACAAGGTGCACCAAGGTTGATAGACAAAACTTCATACCTGAACAAACCTTGCGTTTCACTTTTGTCCAAAATAAGTGGATGATCACATAATGCAAGGACCTAACAAAAGAAGCCTCCTTAGATGCTGATCTATGAAACAGAGAATCAAAAAAAGGTATCCTCACCTCCCTAAAGAAAGTAATAGGCTGCTGAGCCAGGGATTGAGGATTTCCAATATTGCAGTATAAGATCTGCATGAATTAGAGGAATGAGTACAGAAAAGACCTAGACAACAATAAAGCTCCAGGTCACCTATATTAAGCTTTGTAAAAGTGAAAGAAGCAAAATTCATTAAGATATGCAATACTATAGCTTAAATGGAAACAAAAAAACAAAGTCCAAAAGAGTTAATACCTCATCAAAGGGATGAGAGCCTGGATTCTCCTTGAGGTCTTGTTGTAATTTCTGCATGACAATGCATCGCACAGTACACCATGAATATATTGTTTTTATTCCAAGGTTAAGCATTCCCAGAAAATAAATGGTGCAAGTGCAACTAACAAGATTTTGAAATTCAGATTGATAACTCTAGTTATAGCTAAAGAGTAACATCGACTTCCAAACTACCTGAGCAAGGTTGACTATTTCTCCGCGGACAGCATATTCACATTTCAAAACCTGATAGGAAAAATGAGTTGTAAAACATCAAGTCATTTGACTGTATAGGCCATAAGTACACCAGAACAGGGCAAAATTATAGCATTCAGCCAATGATCTAGGGTCAAATCAGATGCGATGCTTAGCACAACAAACATCACGAATCATAAACACCCCAATTAAAACAAACAAACTATATAGACGTCACATACACTACTCGTTGGTATAATAATTTGTAGACATTACTTGGTATCAGGCTAATTAAAGTAAGTAAAGAATAAATAGATGAAAAATCCTACACTTCTGGGAAGAGATTAACGTATAAAGAAACATATAAACATATACATCAGGTACATGTTTCGCTTTTCCATTTTCCATTATTTTTTATATTCCTGCTCATGCGCGGATAGAGAACTTCCCCTCTCTAAAAGACTTTCTTACCGGAGCATGCATAACAGACAAGGACCAATTAAATAAATATGTAAAGAAACCAATCACGCAACACTTGAAAAATCCTTTAAAAAAAGCTCAAGTCAATAAGGGCAATAGCAGAAAAACAAAAATTCAAAATCAAAATAGGGATACCTTTGGGTTAACGTTGTTAAGAGTGACCGGAGTGGATGAATAATCGGAAGACATTGAATCAGAAGAAGTGGATAAAAAACGAAGAACAGCAGGTGATTGAGATGAAGAAGAAGAAGAAGAGGTGAGCCGCTGCAACACGGAAGTAGAAGTAATAATAGGAGGAGGAAAAGAAGACGAACAGGTGGTCCTGCTCCTATTGATGAGAGTTTTGGCTTTATCAGCTACGAATCTCCGCATTATGGATTTGGCGAACAGTGGGCGGAGAGTGAAGAGCGGTTAACGTTTACGATTCACCAACTTTTTTACCACTTTTCGCATAAATCGAGCGCACTTTTGACTTAACGCCCACGTTTTTAGCAGAGAATTAGTACCCCCTCTTGACTCTGATTGGCGAAGATATTTTATTTAAAATAGAGTAGTAGTCTATGGGTGTTCTGACGATGGCGACCACCCAATCGCCGCCCCTGATATTTGTATTGACTTTCAAATTCTTTAAAGTTTTGTACTCCTGTTGTCTAATTATTGGTCTTTTTTTTTTAAATTCTTAATTACTTATTTATTTTAATAAATTAACAATTAATTATTATTTCAAAAAAAATGTAATTTTTTTTAAAAAATTTAAGATTTTAATTTATCTATCTCATAATTAATAGAGATAAATGGTAAACTCATTATGTCAATTATTATTTTATTAATTTAAAAATAAATAAGTAATTAAAGATCGGAAAAAAATTAATTAGAAAATAATAAGATCTGTGTTCTTAGATTTAATATTTGTGTAGTTAAAAATATAATCACAGAAGAGCAAGAGTGTAAGCAAAAGTTTATTTTATTTTAAAAAAAGATATATAGTTCTTTATATTTGAGAAAATAATAGAAGTACAATGAAATAATACAAGTACCTAATAGTTGAAAAAAAACTATAAAAGCAATACTATATTTAGAGGCGGAGCCAGAATTTTCAGTTACGAGCTTCATAATCTGTAGAAATAGATAGAGGAGATTCGACATCTACTATATATACATACAAACTTACTTTAATCATTGTATAGATAATATAACTTTTCGCCGAATGAACCCCCTTAATACCATGTAGCTCCACCCCTGTACCCCTGACTACATCTACTCGTACAGATGAATAGCAAGACAGCACACTGTTACCTGCTAAATGACTATTCTGAATATGTATCATTCACAACTTTCTATCTATAGGTATATCCTCGATAAGTTTAAACATACTTTTTTTTGCAATCATTTATAGTCAATCTCTAGTGGGGCATTGAATATTTACTATTCACCTGATTGAACGATCTCAATTTTATTTTCCGCATCTTGTTTTCTACCAAAACCATTCCCCTAAATAATACATGTATTTTTCCTGTCCTAACAAAAAAAATAGTTTTTCAATAAATTCTTGCAAGTTTTTTCTTTTACATCTACTAAACCATTTTTTTTAATTCTAGATTGGCGTGAATAGTGATCAAGTCGTCTTCCTCCTAATCAATTACGTACTAATTTATGGTCAATTGTTGATAAAGAATGAGTATAAAATACTTTTCGAAATGACTATCCTTCTTTCGATTGGTTCAAGTTTTTTACAAGGGGTCACATGAAAACTATAAATCAAGCTAAGTGAGAAAATTCATAGGTTTCCTAGAATCATTGGAATTAGATTAAGAGCATATCTATCGAGAAATTGATAGAATATTATGTTAGCTGTTTTTTTTTTGTTTTAATAGCTATCAATACCAAACTTTATTTGTATAGCCAAGAAAGAGTATAGAGAGCGTTCCATTGTTGACTTGGCTCAACGTTTCTCATTTTATTCACAAGTCTTTTATAATTTATAAATTAAATTACAAGCAATATTTGTCAGTTTTGTTCAGAAAGCTTTTATAAAAACATATTCTTACATGAGGTTAAAAGAATGTCACTGCCGGAAAAAAGAATACACACAGTAGTAGATTGCCAAATAAGTGGATTCTTCCAAGAAAAAAGAAAATGAATTATAGCCGTGTTAATTTATGTTTACAAGGTAGAATCAAAGGCAACAGCTGTCTCTGGTAACCAAGTATCGCCTTGTATGAGAGACGGTACGGTGTATTGGGCCGCCTGGTCTGGGGTAATGCTGGACTTATAACCGGCCCATTTGACCCTTTGGGTCACAGATGCACCTGGGCCGGTGTTGGCATACTCAGCATAGAAAATGGTGTTGGCTGGCTCCACACCCTTGACCCATTCAATCCAGCCAAGAGGATGCAAGAATGCACCAATAGTGGACTGCATGATTACTGTTGTAGAGTAGTCCTTCCAGGGCCTGCCCAAGTATGTTGGAGCTTTCAGATCATCCAATGGTGAAAGATCACACTTTTGAATAGACATGCCTGAGTTCTGATTTGGATCTTTTTTGCCTTGGGCCGTAATGGTCACAAACTGATTGGCTAATGGTTGTCTCGGCTGGATTTTACAACTTTGGAAAACAACCGCAGCGTTACCAAACATGAAATCGATTGTACCTGTAATGTCACATTCTCGGTAAAATTGACGGTTGGAGTGAGCATAGAGGGTGTCCTGGAAGGCATCAAACGAACATCGATAAAATACAGATTGATCGGACCCCGAACGCATGGCCACTGCCTGGTGCTTTGCGGCTCCAGCTGTGTTCTTGAATGTTATGTCTCTGGCAATGAAGCCTCTACCAGCAACAGCTGATACATGAATCAAATCAAATTTAACCAGTTGTAATAATAAACCAGGTTAAATTGTAACATTAGATTTTCAGCAAAAGGAATATTAGGCTAAATCCAAAAGATAGAGGGGCACATTGATAAGTGAACAATTAATGATAGCCATTCAGCCAACCACTACACCAGTCGTCAACTGAGTTCACATGGGTGGCAAACTGAGACATCAAATCACATGGTGACAAACAAAAACCATGTGCATTCTGATGACACTGAATCAGTTAGATAAGGCCATCAAAGCCCACTTGCAAACACACCATATCATGAAACCACGAGTTCACTAAGCATTGGGATGCTTATTTCAGATATTTTGGGCATGAACTGTATAAAATATCGAGTTAAATAATTCATTCGGATGGGCCTAGATGTGATATAAATAAATTTCATATCTAACTCAATTCAAACATCAACTCAAAAGCGTGTATCATTAAAAATATATGTTAACTCATCGGGGCTCAACAAGTAGTTATAAACATTTAAATGTGCAAAAACAGACCAGAAAAGAAAGGCAAAATTTCAAGAAAATATCAAAGTCAATTTCTTAGACCAACCTACCTCTGAAAAAATAAGGTTTTTAAATAATCTATAACTAATATCTTAGACTAGAATTTTTCTTAACAAAAAAGGTTGACCCTTTCTTGTAACCTTGTAGTACAATTTCAATCAGCAACTAGTAGTTTTTAGAACTAGAAGAAAGATCTAAATAAAACATAGTAATTCAGTTGGCTAATTTAGTACTTAGCCATGTAAATCCAATAATCACCCCAGTAATGTTGAATTTTTATAACTAACAAAATGAACGGTACGTTTGTATTTTGTGTAAATAATGAGTAAATGAAAACTTACCAAATGTGGCCGTCTCAAAAGTGGGAGTTCCATCGATGAAGTTCAAGCTGCCGGAAATAATAGTCTTAGTTTTGCCATCGCCGTACATCATGACATTCCAAAGCGACTTATCCATTCTCACTGTCTCCACATATTCACCTTCCTTCACATATATCACGAATCTCGTTTTGCTCTTTTTCGGCACCATTTTCACTGCTTCTCCAATAGTCGTAACATTTCCTGAACCATCACTCGCCACTGTCACGTCCGGGGTAGGATTAACCTCCTGCATTAGTCTCCGGTCACCTGCTGCCACCCATTCCGGGAATTCTCCAATGTTCAACAATTTCCGGTGAATCGGAATATTGAATTTACCTAGAATCCCAAAAATGTTAGCCACAATAGCTAAACTGTTGCTGGTAAATTCAGTCGAATTTTTCATTAACAGCTTAGCGTCGTTCACGAATGTGGCATTGATTTCTTCGAGTGCATCCAAGCAAGTCTCCTGATCTGTAAGCGTAGAGCTCAACCAAGTTCTGAGATCGTCGATTTTAGGTCCTGAAAGCAGTTTTGCGCCTCCGTTCACTTGCACTGATGAAACAGAGTCGTCAAGTTTATCAATTGCATCGTCGAATACAGTCTCGCAGACTTCCAATGCCTTTTGTACTTTGGGTTCTTTACTCAATTTCGCCCAATTCTGTGGTCCAGAAGACAATTTTTTGACCGCATCCATGGCGATTTTCAAAGAAAGTACGAACAACGTTTCTGGATCAGTGACATTTGAGGATGATAAGCTTGATAAGCACGAATCTTTGTACTCAGTTAAGCTACAGAGAACTTGCAGAGATTGAGCAGTAGAAGAGGGTTGTTTCGAATCGTTGTTTTTGTGAACAACAGTTCCAACAACTATGCCTACAACTGCAATAAGGAGAAGAACGGCAGAGACGATTAAGATGATTAGACGCTTGCGGGTTTTCTTCCTGAAAGCTTCTTCTTCCAACTCGTCCACTTTGCCATAGCCTTTGAAAGATTTCATCGTATCCATTGATGTAGAAAATGAATTAAATTTTTTACTATTATTTTTTTAGTAACTTGTTGAGTTTTTTGGAATATGGAAAGTTTTTGTATTTTGTGTCTGATTCTGAATTCTAATGGAAGGATGCCATTTTTATACAATGTTTAGGTGACAAAATGGGGCCTTCACTTTTTCCGAGATGCTTCCATGTCGTTAAAGATCTCATTCTTGATTCCTGAATAATTTAGTGGCAACACACAACTTATCATTTTATATTATTAAAATAACATGATTGTCTATCTTATGAGTTCCATCGTGAGCACAATAAGCAACAATAATTAATAAGTATAGAGTTTAAGTTGTAACTATTTAACTTTTTTTCGTCTAAAAGATTTCCATAGATATGTTTCATTAAATACCAAATTCATAATCTTAAATTTAATTATTATTATTATAAGTCAATTTTATCTGAGGGTATAATCGGATCAATAAATATTATGAAATGCTTAGTTACTTTTTATTTTTATTTTTTTGTGTGTAATTTGACCACTCAATCGTGTGACAGGTATACATTTAATTTGCAAAGAAGAAATAATGTTATTAGCTGGCCTGTCTTTTTCTCTATATTTTGGGGCAGATATGAATAGACTTTGTCTAAGTAAAATATCATAGTTCATTCGCCTCTCATCAATAGCGTGATGGAGAGCCAGCAGAAACCATACACAGAATAGTATTTAAACTAGCTGGACCTGTTGAAAGCAAAGATATACAAAAAT
Organism: Solanum pennellii; assembly: GCF_001406875.1. Classification (NCBI taxonomy): domain Eukaryota; kingdom Viridiplantae; phylum Streptophyta; class Magnoliopsida; order Solanales; family Solanaceae; genus Solanum; species Solanum pennellii. The sequence goes on from NC_028639.1 coordinate 75,028,621, forward strand.
TGAATCAATTTAGGTCGTCATGATATCTAACTAAATGTAAAGAAATATGGACTTTTTGATCCCTTTGCCGGTTAATATTCATAAATCTAGAAGAGAAAAAGGTCAAAAAAATTCTTAAACTATGTGAAAAAGAATAAAAGTATTCGTTGTTTATAGTTTAATTCAAAAATGTTATTGATGTCAATACTTTGGTGCAAAAATGCTCTTATAGTTACTAAATGGGCCAAATGTCATTTTTCTAAATAAATATATTGTTTCTTTTCTTTTTAAACACATCTTTCTTCTTAATTAAAATATTATTAAAGAATCATATTCTTGTTTTTTTTTTTAAAATAATTACTTGAACGAATAAAATGTAGTAAATAATACTTTTCTTCTTAATTTCATTTTATCAATTAAAATAAAATAACTCCATATACCCTTTGGGTGAATAATATAAGTCATATATATAAAACCATAGCATATTCATTAGTATTAATATTCATTCATATAAAGATAAAAATGATTATGATAAAATAAGAAATATTTTTATTTTATTTTATTCTGAATTAAAGTAGGATAAATATTTACTTATTTTTTAAAACACTATCAGAAAAAAAATGTGTTAAAATAAAATAAGTATATTTATTTTGAAAATGGGCATTTTTGACCCATTAAATAACAATAAGGGCATTTTGAAATAAAGTATTGACATCAAGAACATTTTTGGACTAAATTACAAATGAATAACATTTTTGTTCATTTCACGTAGTTTAAAAGTATTTTTAACCGTAATTTACAATAATAATTAACTATTTCTTTACAAAATTGCTCAAGTGTAGTAATAAACTTATATTGTTAATAGTATAGCTTAAATTTAACATACTTTCTTGATAAAGGACAGAAACACAAATTTCAGTTAATTTAAAAGTTATATATATATATCCCTATTAAACTGTAGATGTAATATGCATCTGGAGCCTGGAATCATGGCAATACGCGGGCCGCAAGTTCAAATGGAAGAAAAGGGCCGCGGGCGCATGCCGCGGGCGCAAATGATGAATAAATAGAGTAATTAATATCATTTTGAGTGTATCCACATCACATGGAAACCGTTCAAAAGTGTGGATCCCATTTGACAAAAGTACATTATATTCCTGTTGCCTCCATCCTCCGCTAATTGCGCCTCATAACAATCTTTCTCTACTCATGTCCCTCGTCTTTTTTTAAGTTTTCATTTTTTTTTCTCCATTAGCTGTTTTGTATCTATTTTAATTTGTTTGGCCTAAACTAATTTAGATTCATGTTGCATATATATTTTTTTTAAAAAGGTATTTTCTGTGCGGGTTTTTTATTAGCGTGATTCAAACCAAAAAATATCTTATGAGTATCCAGGTAACCAACAAACCTTGATAGTTAAGATTGGTAAGTTAGTATAGAGACTTCCAAAGTATACATAGTTTAGTGTATTTAACTAAACCAATATGGAGAATTATATTGGCCATTGGGTAAAGATACCCTCTCTCACATATGGACTTGATTACTTCAACCCAATATGGGTTTGCAGTGGAAGATGTTGCCGAGTTCCTACTAATAAGAAAAGTCAAAGAGCAACAGCTCCAGGCCCAAGCCCACAACATAGATAGCCAATGCCCAATGGCACCGCTTGTCAGCTGTGTCAGAATATTTCAACTTATCTATTGTTAAAAGAATGATTTCTTTTTCATTTCAATCTCATAACGGGATGGTAATTGGTATAAACAACTTTGGACCTGGTATACTACCTAACAAAGAAGTAGTACTTAATATAGATGGACATTTTCTATGTCAGTTCATCACTAATTTTAGTTGACAACGGATTATAAAAAGGATCTCTTATTTTACTCGTAGCTTATGATTAATACATACTAATTTCTTAAGATATTGTTTATTATTACTTGAGGTTAAGGGAAGAATAATGAATAAACCGACAACAACAAGTCATCGGATATAAGCCAAGTATAAGCATATAGAATTTTTTATATTCTTTTGGTTTTCGCATGAGATAAATATTGCACACAGTAGTTAATATTAACATGTACATTACTTAAAATTCTTCAGCACGAATGGAAGTTGACAAAACAGGGAAATTCGTGAAAGAATCTTGTTATTTAAATGCCAATGCCCTGCACACTTAGGTCTCCAAATAAAAAGTAGTAATTGAAACTCCCTCGTATTTATTTTTAGTTTTAAAGACCAAGAGAAAAAGGGAAGCCTGTGGAGCTCAACCAACTACCTCCAGCAATGAACCTGCCAGGAGTATAAGCTTGGGCCTCAGTTGAACTTGTAATTACCTTGTGCCCTTTCCATTTAACTCTTCCTGACGTCGCTGCTCCTGCCCCTGTATTTGCATACTCCCCATAAAACAGAGTATTCAATGCAAAATTCCCATTCCATTCATGCCATCCAGCAGGCTGGATCACATCAGTAATCGACGATTGCATGATCACAGTCCTCGAATACTCTTTCCACGGCCTTCCTAGATATGTAGGGAAACTCTTCTGCACCGGTCTCAAATCAGACGTTGCACCAATTCTACATTTCTGGATAACAATACCAGTGTTCTGGTTCGGGTCAGTTCTTCCTTGAGCAGTAACCATGTTCTTCTGGCCCGAACCAGGACGCCTGGCGTGAATATCACAGTCTTGAAAAACAGCAGCACCATTCCCGAATATAAAATCAACGGTACCAGCGACTAAACATTGTACAAAGAATTGACGGTTGGAGTGGACGTAGAGGGTGTCCTGATAAGCCAACATGTCACATCTATAAAATGCGGACAAATCAGAGCCCACGCGAAGTGCCACGGCTTGATGCTTCGAGGCTCCTGCTGTGTTTTGGAAGGTTATGTCCCGGGCCAAGAACTTTTCCCCCACCGCGGCTGCATCAAATTAGTTATGTCATTTCTATTTTGGACAACTCATCAATAATTGTCATGTTACATTTTAAATTTTCGAATAAATATCTCAGCAACTAAAGTGGAGGGTGTCTCTATTATTGTCAGCTAAGAATATACCCGTGACCTGTCCTTATCAAAGGACACGATTATTATAGGCCGCTGCCAAGAAGAAGGACCTTATATGTAGTAAAAAAATATTTATACAAGAAAGAAGTCATTTATGAATTATTCAAGGGAAAGGGAGCGCTACCCCAGCTGGAAAGCAGATTCTATATCACAAGCTGATAGATACACTACTAGCAAAAAGTGGCTGACAAATCTATATCCTTCTGTCCATAAGATATGCCTTTTATCCAACCTGTACAGACGTGGGATTCGTTATACATAGTCATATTGAGTATAAGCCAGCCTACACCAATAACATAGACTGTTTGGTTGATTGATAATAATCTCAGGATTAAAAAAAACAAGAGTATGTACATTGTTTTTGGTTATAAGTGAAATTATTTCTCTCTTTTTGTAGTACAATAATGAGATAAACTTTGCTCTACTTATACGACTATTTGTAGTAACAAAAGCTCCTAAATTCTTCTCAACTACTACCAAACAAGAATAGTCTATTACTGAACTAATTTAGTACTTGAACTCTTTGGTCAAGTCTAATTTAATTATTATTTCTCCTTTTAAAGGTAAATTAGTGATTTTCTTTTATTTAACAGTGATGATAAATCAACCTAAATGCTACTCACTTTGACAAACATTAGAGTGAAGTACTATATATGGACTGATGATGGTCCTAGATAGTAGCTTCACACATCTAGCACGCGAATGAAGCGCATGTTTATTTGCTTCACTTTACTTGTTCCTGCCTTTAGCTATAAAGTATTAAAGTAAAAAATTAGTATACATTTAACATGTGATACAAAATTATATTACTCGCTTACCAAATTAAAATTAACTCTACCTTGTATAAGTAGTTAGCTAATTAAGGCTATTGTTTGATAAAGATAATAATAATAACTTACCAACTGTAGCAGAGTGGAAGGTAGTGCTACCATCTTGCACATTCCTACTTGCTGTGATTATTGTATTGCTTTTGCCATCTCCCATAAACATAATATTCGTCTTCTTCTTTGGCACATCCACGTTTTCCCTGTAAACACCTGCTTTTATCCTAATCACATACCTCTTGCTACTCTTCTCTGGCGCTTTTGCTACCGCCTCCGACACCGTTTTGTAATCTCCGCTTCCGTCGGCCGCCACAACCACATCGGGCGTCACCGTCGACGACTGCAATAACCTCCTGTCGCCGGCGGACAACCACTCCGGCCACTCGCCGTTATCCTCTACTAACTTCCTGTTATTGGCGGGGCCCGATAATTTCATCTCATTTGCAATGTCGGTATCGGTCATGTTACAGATCATAGCTAAAGCATTGCTGCACATTTTTTCCACGTGCTTTTGGCCTTTCAACAAAACCTTGCGCACCTTTTTATCGGCCTCATCGTGAGAGAAACCGTCGAGGCAAGTTTCCTGGTTTGTAATTGCGGAACTTATTAGAGTTTTCAGGTCTTCCGCGTGTTCTTTCAATGATTTCTTGTTGGGATATAGCTCCAGATCTTCTACAGCAGTGTGGAGCTCGTCGAGTGTCTCGTCCATCGTCTCCAGGCAGTCATGCAGCGCAACCTTTTCTCGTGGGGTTAAACCTATTAAAAATAATATAGTGAGATAACCCAACTATAATTCAAATAAAAGAAGAAGAGAACTTCTAACATTTTTATAACGGAGTATTAAGTTTAACGAGTCAAGACATGTATAATATACCTTTTCTAGTTTTGATGAGTTCCTTGACTGCATAGTAGTTGCGTCGAACGGCTTTGACAGTGATATTCAAGGACAATTCAATCACATCTTTTTGGCTTGTTACTTTTTTTGAGAAATCAGTAACATTGACAATCGCAGAGTAACACAGTTCGGGGTGTAGAGTGTTGCTACACGCAGATTTTACAATAGCATGGGCTGAAGACGAAATGGCCATTATGTCTGCATGATCGTCGGAGTTTTTCGAATGAGATTTTACTCCGGCGACTACTCCGATTACTGCAGCAACCAGCAGGACTGAGGCAACAATGGCCAAGTAGATTTTTTTCTTCCTTTTAGAAAAATCAATTTCTTTGCCAAAAAAATCTTTGACACGTGTCATTTTGGATGAAGAAATTTAAGGGAGAGTTGTGGAGAAATTGGATCGGATTGGGTGGGGGTTTTATATCCGTGACATTGGTCCTAATTTCAACATTCTATTTTTCTTTATACTTTAAATTTTATGTTTTTTTTTTTATATATATATATATTATCAAGTTGTCGAAAAAATATATATACGCTAATTTTTTGAAATATGATATTCGAAATTTTTAAAAAGGACAGTATGGCATTTACTAGGAATAAATTTGATTTATTGTTTTGGTTATAATGTGCATTTGCATGTAATAATAGATGCCACGTGAATGGTGGGGAAGGTATCGATACTTTTCTTTGTTTTATTACTTTTGAAAAGAATTCTTGTTGTGCTGAGTCGTGCCTTTATCTAAACTTTAATCAATTATTATCACTCCATCATTAATATTTGAAAAGTGACATGATTAGCTGTATATTGAATTTTGTTAACAGAATAACAAGTGGGTGAAGCAACAAAAAGAAAAACGTAAAACTTTAGCCTGGGCCAGGATATTGGACATCGTAAAATAGATAAATTGAACTAGATGTTAATGTTAATGCCTAGTCTATTTTCCTAGTAATTAATTTGCTTTTTTAGAATGACACTTCCTGGCAGATGTTCGTTAACTAGCTTCTTGTTTTGGCCTAATTAAGTGTTTTAATGAATTGCTAATTATGGAGTAGTTTAGTGTGTAGGCTAAATTACCAAGAATCCAATTGTTTACTTCTTTGTGGTATTATTACCCTTTTAATCTATCTATGAAATCGATATATGTAAGGGTGGACTTTGGAACCTTGTAGGAGCAGAACCTCCTTGACCAAAAATTACACTGCTAGAGATATCTTAAGTAAAGCTCTCTCAATTAGCTATAAGTGGAGACGGGCGGCCACTCCTTCAAAAATTGGGAATCCACAAAAAAGAGTAGGATATAAAATAAAGATCTAAAATTGTTCATTGGATGAGGTTGATAACCAAAAGACATATATCAAAAAGCTAAGTAAGACTTACACCTAAAAGAATTGAATATTTCTCAGCAATATATGCTTTTGTAGAAAAAAAAAATACCTTCTTTCATTCATTTTATCTGTTGTGTTTCTCTACTAACTTTATAAAAATTTATCTTATTTATTCTTTAATCTCAATTCATATTATACTTTTTTATTACATTAATTCCTTTAAAATAAAAAAACAATTAAGTATTCAATTTTTAAATATAAAAAATATTTTAGCAGCAACATACAGTACACTGCTTCTTATTTGAATTGATGAGATGCCTAAAGAGTGAAAAGCCGCCAATCAAGACGATGTATTCCTAGAAAAAATCTAAACAATAAGACAGACAAAATGCTTTTGTAATGCATATTTTATAGAGAATAGGGACCCATCTGTTGTTAGATATTTGCACGGGTTCTTTACAATTGATAAAGTATCAACAGTAAAAGGATCCAATTGACCTATGAATGGGACTGAACAAAAGCATCGATTTTAAATGACAAAATTTTTTATAGTAATTTAAATAAAATAATGAATACTAATACCAATTGCCACCGCTTTTAGAGTGAATTACAGAGAAGCCGCCAGTACTTGAGCTTTATTAGGAGCTATCAGCCATGACAGCTACCCAGCATATTCTTTATTCTCTTGAACATTATTTTATACGAAATCAACATTCTCTTCCTTCAAAATATATCCTATTTTTTTTTCTCAAACTTTATACCTGATATATTTGTAATATATTTTAATATATTTCATATTTTAAATGAAATTGTAAAATTTAAAATTTTTATTTATTTTCTTAAATTTTTTATCTAAATTAAAATTGAACAACTAAATTGTAACTAATGTAGTGGTGTTTTTTTAAAAATAAATGTGTATTATACTCTGTTAACATCACATATCTTTATTCAAAAATGGTGAAAACCCAAAAAAGGGACAGTATAATCACATGAGCATTGTACTCTTTTGAGGTGTGTTTGGTAGTGAGGAGAATATTTTTACCTAGAATATTTAATATTATATGTTTAATTGACAAATATTTCAAAAAAAATCATTCTAATAAATAAATTTATTAGAAAAAACATGTATAGTTTTAGGGACATAATTTTATTAGTGAAAATCAGAAAAAAAAAGTTTCATAAATGATACTTTACACACTCTCAACACTCATGGTCTAGTTTGATTCTTTTTCATAAAAAATATACGTCCACTTTATAGGTACTTATTAGTTTTATCATCATTTTAGAAACTTCTAAAAAAAAATTATAGTTTTTTTTTCATAAACAAAATATATAAGTATTGAGTGATGATGAAATTACTTAAATTTAAATTTCAAGACTTATATTTGTATTGATATTATAATAAATTGTGTATAACATATCAAAAGTAAAAGACCATATATATTTATTTACAAAAAGTGAGATTGATGTAACAAGTAGTATGTGACAACACATTTATATCGACTATTGGTTAAAGTAATTGAAGAAAAATATAGAGGAAAGGTCGTCGAAGCAATTTTATCAACTAGGTGGGGGCAGGGAAATTAAGATAGTTATTATAGATATATAATAACTATTGATAGATGATCGAAGTAATAATTTTTTTCATCAAATTACATATATTAATAATTTTAATTATACATAAATATATAAAAAAATCTTATAAAAATTAAGAATAACCCCTCTCGATATTATAAGATAGTTATTATAGATATATAATGACTATTGATAAATGATCGAAGTAATAATATTTTTCATCAAATTACATATATAAATAATTTTAATTATATATAAATATAAAAAAAAAATCTTATAAAAATTAAGGATAACCGCTCTCGATATTATACGGCTCCGCCCCCTACCAGTAGGTGTGTCTTAATTTGTGGTGTAATAAATTGTATTGTTTTATACAGTTTTCTCTTTTGCCATTAATTCACATGGCAACTGCCAACTTGTGATTTAGGTTGGTTTGTATTCATTGTTCAACACGTTGTTTTCCGTTTAATTTTCTAACAAAAGAATATTTCGTCTCTTTTAGTTGTTCAAATCTATCTTCGTCCTTAAGTACTTATTTTTTTAATTTCTTGAAATATTACCCAATGATAACTTTTTAAAAATAATGTAATAAAGAAACTTTTTGCTAATATTTTTTATTAAATAAAGTAAAGTAGAACGATCGGAGTAAGTCCCGGTCCATCCAACCCTATAGACATGCATATTTACCTGAGTACATTATTTTCTCTCTGAATTCAACGTTATAACATAAGTATGTGGACATCAAGCTCCACTATATTTATAGTTTATTTAATCGAATTAAATTTTCTAGTTTTTGATTTTTAATTTGAATATCTTAAGTAGTTTGATTATACACATATATATAATAATACTTTTTTTTTAGTTCTATAATTTGAAGATGTATTTAATTTTTAAAATTTTGTAATCTTAAACTTGTCATACAGGATTAATATTGATATCAAAAACTTATTAACTATAGAAATAAAACATTATTATTGAATCGAGATTAAGAATACAGCAAGACACAAAAAATTAGAATGTATAAAATATTTCTTATTTAAAAAGTATTTTAAGAGAACTAATTTGTGTTTGACCTATCTTTTTTAAAAAATACTTTTTTTCATTATTGAAACAATAATTTATGCTCAATCAAAGTGATTATGCACAATAAAACTACTTTTGAAAAAAGCTTACGAAAAAAATAATTATGCTACAACTTAAAAGCACAAATTTTGCATCGCTCTAATTAAAAAGGACTTTTGGCTTTATAAAAACTTGGCCAAAGAAACTATTTTCTACTTTTACCTTATTCGATGCGTCTTAATGATGGATGCTTTATAGCACCATTTAGGGAGATTAATTTGTAGTATAGTTTAGAGGTTCATAAATGGGGTAGGTCATGTACAGCACCACAACTTGTTGTTGACGATAGAAAGAACCAAATTTTTTTTACAAAAAGAGTTGACACACATGGATGACATTTCCTGTATAGCCTCACGCTATTAGTCTCGATTCTCCTTTAATTTAAACTTAATATATTTGCTTCACCTGTTTTTTTTTTCCTCTTCAGAGTAAGGAATAATCAGTGTAAGGGCAATGAACGTTTCTATTTTCGAAATTTGAATATCTTCTTCTCTTGGAAATTCAAATATCTAATTTTAGAAATTCACTGACGAAAAATGAATGTTTGTTTACACCCACGTAATCCTTTCAAAGAAATAATCGAGTTAGATATATCCAGTAAAATAGTTTAATCTTGTGTTTGGGGTACTGAATTAATAATAATAATTGAAATTTGAATATCTAACTTATCAAATTACTCAGAAATCAGAATTTTAAGGAAATGTAGATGTATTCAAACAACTAATTTCTCATGGTAAAGTTATAAAATAAAATAAGAATATGTACATCTCCGTTCGTCCGGTATTGTTTGTCATGATTTCTATTTTTAGAGTCAAATTATAAAAATTTTGACTAAGATTTCAAGATGCATTTTTTCATTATATCAATATGCAAATTGCAATTTATAGTACTTTTCATATAGTTTTAGAATATACAATTTTTTTTTAACCATTGAATTAATGTGATCTAATTTACCTTTGAAAATTAATCAAATTAACTTTCGATAAGCGTAATAGGACAAATATTTCCGAACGGAGGGAGTATTAATTAGTAACTATATATTATTATCGTATTTTCTACTGATATATATACATGTGGAAATATGTAATGAATTTATTGAAAAGGTGTAAAGATATGACTCATATCACAAGAGTACAAGTAATTTTTTTTTGTACCAAATATAAATAGGATTATGCTACACCAATCATAAATGTATTGGTGTTTTAAATTTTTAAAGGAGACTTTATTTGATTGATTGAAACAACAAAGAAAATTATAACACCAAATTCATGAGACTTGTCAAAATTTAATCAAAGGAAATACCAAATAAAAGAAAGGTAAACATCTGTTTTTAATCAATGAAATAAGACAATGTCTTGTTTAATCAGACAAATTATTTGACTAATAGAAACGGACATTGAATTATAATGCAGTACTAAATCATAACGTCAAGGCACAGCTAGATTTTAGAAATATATGTAGGTAGGTATAAATTATGATGTTAAAAGGAATGTCTTTTCAACCTTTTAATTATATTACGAGAAAAGGTTCAAAGCCATTAAATTTTCAAAAAATATTTATTTATGTCATTCGTTAAAATTTTGGCTTATTTATATTATTATCGTTTGAGAAAAGACTTATTCATGCTATTATTTTTTAGTAACAATTTTATAAAACTATTTTTGACACGTGACCAATTGTAATTTGACCACAACATTATTTTTTTAAATAAAAAAATTATAATTCTAAGAAAAAAATAAACTAATTTTTTTTTTATAAAAAATTAAAATTCCACCTAATTCCCCCTTAATTTGCGTGAATTATGCAAAAACTAACATGCGCATACTTTGACATAATAATTATTAAAAATACCTTCTATCTTCACTGATTTTGAATAATAAAAAAGATTTATTTAATTTAAAAATTCAATAAATGATTTCCTATTTTACTTTTATTATTAAGTACTATATAATTTAGTTTATTTTTCCATGAGAAAATAATAATTAAACAAAGATTAAATCTTTTTCTAAAATTCGATGTCTGTTTATATTAAACGGAAAAAGGCCTACGATAAATTTATTATTTTATTTATTAATTATTAGAAAGTGTGCGAAAAACTAAATGAATAAATAATATAATTGAGTATAAAACATCCATCATCATAGTAATAACGTGCTTAAATGAAAAACAATGTGAAGTGTCGGTGGATAATGAAGAAACTTCCCATTGTGTCGGTGGTTAAAAATCTCCAACTTAAAGACTCTAAATCATCTATTCTTTTCACATAATTTAAAACAGTTAATTTGTAGGAATAAAAAATTGTACTATTAGGTTATTTCGCTCAGAAGTGTTTCTTTTTAATAGTACTTAATTAAAAAAGAGTTTTTTTTTGAGAGAAAATAAATGTTTTTGAAATGTAGTAAAATTGTTTTTTCAAATGGCTAAAAATTGTCAAATTCCAATTGCTGCTTAAAATTTTTCGATCAAACACTAATTGCTCCTCTTTTAAATTTTTTTTATTTAAAGAGACTTTTTAAATTTTAAAAATTTGACAAACAAGGTATGAATCACACGAATCAAGCAAAGTTAGGAAATAAGATGAAGAGTAATAAATATTGGAATATGTACAAAAGGAAAAATGAAAAATTAACCTAACTAGTAGTTCACCTGATCACTTAAATTCAAAATTGTCAATGAAGGTATAATGTAATTAATATATATAATTTTATGAAAAGTAAACCATCCGATAGGCTATTTGTGTAAAGATGTGAAGGGTGACTTACAATCAAAAGTTGGTTCTATTGGGTGGGCTGTATTTAATGGGCCTGCCAGAATGACCTTAGTAGCTGATGATGGGCTTATCCACTTTTGATAGACAAAAATTATGGGCCCAGTTATAATAAAGGAGGGGAAGACGAAGGATTTGATCGCCTAATTTATGTTATTGGTCCTTCGACAAATCACCCCTTTACGAACGACGTTTGGTCATTGCAGAAAAATCATCACTTCCTCCTTCGTCTTGCTGCCCTCATTGCTGTTCCTGTAAGAATTTGATAAACTTTACAGTTTTATTGACTTATCTGAAAGTGTCTTTCTGACGTACCTTGTGCTTCATATGCGTAAGGTTTTGCTAAATGAGTTTTCTGCTATCTTTACTGTAATACTCATGAATTGAGGTTACAAATATCTTATTGAAGTTAATTCCGTTTTATTTGGCTTTGCTGGGGCACTAGTTTTTGGTTTTGTGTTAAGTCCAGTGACTTGTACTACTTTTTATACAGTTTGTGATTTTGTTAATTATTTTTCAAAAACGGCTGTATGTCCTAATGCACGGTCAGAAAAATGAAGTGGTGTGACTCTAGAAATCTGAACTATGTCATATAAGCTAGCACAGAGAGAGTAGTTGTTTTTTCATATGAATATCTGTCACTTGCTTCATTGAATAATCTAGGGTTTCTTAGCTTAAGCTCTCTCTATGCGCAATGAGGATGTCGTTGTAACATTATCTTGTCTCTAGTTATGTTTCTGATGTCTGTACTCTTTGGAACTTTATGTTACTCTACTTTGATCCAACTGTATTATATCTATTCTAGTAGCCAGAATTGCATCCTTGTATTTGATTTTCTGAAAAAGGTGCAAAGATTTGTATAGATGGGTTAGAGGGGTGATTTGTTCCCAAAATTCCTTTCTTTCTTAAATTTTGTGAAAGTGCATCACATAAATTGGTTTAGAGGGGTATAATTTGTGAAGCAATCTAATACATTTCATATCCATTTGTATTATTCAGCTAAGGATAGCCCAACCATAGATAGCATCCTTTCAAAGGTTAGACTTCGCTCCACATGACTTCCTTGTAGTCCCTTGTGGTGATAAGATCTCTTGCAGACTTCACCAGCCATACTCCATTACATTCATATGGCATATTCATATCAAAATATGGGATTGTCAATTATTCCACCGAAGTTGGACTAATAAAATTAGCACCAATGAGATCTACTTAAAAACCCATTGTTGTATGAAGAGTGCGTTATGACCCGTGGCCGCCTGCCGGGTGGGGGCAGCTCCGGTGGATAAGAGCTACTCGAAAACCGTGATTGGTGCTTGAGATCAGAACTGCTTACAATAGCCTTGACCTGGTCCAATGGAAAGAGGAATAGGGTGAAAAGCTTACTTCTAGGTAGTGGATATCTACTATGAATTTGCACAAACTTCTTCCTTGTGCCATTTTCTCCATAGTAGTATCCCAAGGAATATTCTTGAGGAGATAAACCACGCCGTCTTTTTTCTCCAAATTTATTTCTAATAGCATGCCTATACTCAAAATATGACATATGTGCACTGGAACGACAAGCATAAGGCATTGTATCCCTATTCCCTTCAAGTAGGAAATTTACATTATCTCTATCATTGGATGATATAGACTGTAGTTTTCAGAAGATTATAGTTTTCTTTAGTATTGAAATGAAAAACATATTATAAAAGAAGTATATTTTTTCCCGCTGAGGTGTTTTCTGGAAACACTAAATATATTTCTTTGACAGTGTAAGGCTACTCTTTTCTCTTTGGTTAAAAAGTACTCATAAGCATTTGCTTGAGCATGCTATTGAATCTTAGTTTACTATGGGCAAGCATTGCAGTGTAAAAACCCATGGTTTCTGTAGGTCTGCATGCTTTAGTTTCAAGAAAGCATAGAGGCTGTGATTTGACGGAGCAACCAACTGCTTGGGAGAACCAAACAAATAATCAGGGGGTAAGGAAAAGAACAATGGGCCGAAAGACTTCGAAAAAGCATGCTGGAGTTAACACTGACCATACTGTTGAAAGTGTGTCCGGAGGGAATGCCGATGACAATGATAGACCTCACAAGGACAAAAAGACAACCCCTGTCCCACAGACATCATTTCTCAGGTTCAAATTGCTTCATATACTTGGTTCATCATTTCCAATTTTTGTAGATAAAGTATTTGGCATATATCAATGTGAAACATTCATACTTTTTCATGATTCTTCGTGTAGAAAGCAGATTGATCCTGAGACTGCAAAATACTTTGCAGAGATTGCTAATGCCATAGAAGGTACTGAAATTGACCCAGAGGAGCGATCTGTCATTTGTGGAAATGCCTTGGAAGAAACCAGGGGGAAAGAAGCTGAACTTGCAACTGATTATATAATAAGCCATACTTTGCAAACCCTACTTGAAGGCTGTTCTTTGGATCACCTTTGTAGTTTCCTTCAGAGCTGTGCAAAGAATTTCTCTCATATTGCAGCTGACAGATCTGGTTCTCATGTAGTTGAAACAGCTTTAAAATCTTTATCTTTTCACCTTCAGGATAATGAGAATCATTCTCTGATTGAACATGCTTTGAAAAAAATCTGTAAGGTATGAAATATTGTTAACTTCATTGTTTATAATTGTGCAATATTGCCATATTGCATAGTTTGAATTACAACATGTTAGTGCCTGTTTGGATCAGCTTATTTGTGGTGCTTTTAAGCCAAAAATAGCTTTTAAGCACTTTTATAGTGTTTGCGTAAAATTAAAAATAAGTCAAAAACCATAACTTATGACTTATGCCATCCTAACAGGCTCTTAGTTGCTTGCATAATCCCTTTTAGCTCTTCTGGTTCTATGTGAGAGCCCTTCTACAAATTTGCTACAAGATTTAACGTGGCGAATGTCACAGGGGATCAGAATAAAATGTGTAGTATAATTTCTTGAACATTACATGATCCAGGTTCTTAACTTGATTGTTCATTGGTTCCTTTGTATTTCCATGTCAGGCAATTGTTGTCAATCCTGTAGATATAATGTGCAACTGTCATGGATCTCATGTGCTTCGGAGTCTTCTCTGTCTTTTCAAAGGTGTGCCTTTAGAAGAGTTCCATTCCACAAAGTCATCAGTTGGCTTGGCCGAACGCTTGAATCTCAAGGCACCTCATGGAAAAAACGTCTCACTGCAACCTGTGCAAATATTTCCTAGTTTGCTTAAAAAATTCGTATCAGAGATGTTAAATACTGCCAGCGAAGACATTTCGAAACTTCAAATGAATCAATACAGCAGTTTAGTTCTGCAGGTATATAACTTTTATCCCAGCTTCCATTCTTATGTCAATCACTTTGCTTGCAGTATGTAAATGTGCAAAAGATGATAACGATAAGTCGATGACTATGTAAGCACTACTAATACATGTTTGTATGAAGTAATGATTCATATCTTGTTTAAGGTTACTAGTTTAAATCACAACTGTCGAATTACATATCAACGAGCAATGAATATTTTGTTCTCTTATTTACAGACTGTTTTGAAATCATTGGCCGGAAATGAACAAGAGTTGTTGCATTTAATTCGAGTTCTTCTTGGAAGCAGTGCTGGAAGTGCCAATGCTGGAAACTTGTTAGAAGGAATACCCATACGGAACATTTTAAGGCTAGTGGAAGAAACTGCATACAGTCATTTAATGGAGGTGAAATATCATCGATGCCTATTTATATTTTCTCTCTGTATATGCTTTTCCAGCAGTATTTTAATATTTATTTAATTAGTTTAGACTTTAGAGTTCCTTAGTTATGGAATCTATCTGTATGCTGCAAATGGTTGTATTTCCAACAACAATATACCCAGTGTAATCCCACAAGTGGGGTCTGGGGAGGGCAATGTGTACCTAGTAGACCTTACCCTACCTTGGGAGAATGCAGGTAGAGAGACGGTTTTCAATAGACCCGTGGTTCAAGAAAATAGAATAAACGAAGCAGAAGGAACAATAAACAGTAACATAAATAGAAGAAACCAAAGCTACAAGAATTACGCAACGAGTGCTAGTAAGTAAGGATGAGCAAGACAGTACTCAACTACTTACTTGTCTACTACCATAATCCTTGTCCTCTATAATCTCCTCTGAGGTCATGTTCTCAAAAAGCTGATGTTGCGCCGTGTCTTGTCTATTCCATTTCTGTTAATGGTATTATGAAGATAGTTATAGTTCAGACTTCAGTCTAATTTGAATGGAGCAATTGGCTTTTGCTTTGTCATAGTACTATAGTACACAGCTCGTAAGAAAGGTTCTTCAAAGATAAATCAAGTCATATCCAGATGATAAAGTTGAAGTTGTTGGTAGTTTTTGTAGTTTTGGTGTAAAGGAACATGTATAGAAGATCATGATTCAATTTTTTATGTTTTAGACTTTGTAGATGATAGAGGTGCTGTAAATCTGGTCTCTTTACAGGCCTGCAATTATGGATGATTATACAGTCTTTGTATAGTCTTACTATTTATATAAGATCTGTTATCTGTTTCGGGAAAAAAGTACCACTTCTCCTGTTCAGGAAAAGGACTATCTTCAGCATCTACTTTAGATGCATGAACAACAGTTTTCCCCATGCTTCTTCTCAGTGATTTTCTTGACCTGTAAATTGCAGAAACGTTCAACACCCCCCCCCCCC
>NC_028639.1:75045133-75086283 GCF_001406875.1 Solanum pennellii
CCACCCCCCCCCCCCCCCAAGTTATGCAGTTTTTTTACAATTCCAGCTGAATTAGTTGCGTACGTCTTATATTTGGCATGCCAGCCTTCTGTTTGTTTGATGAAGTATCAGCCTTCTATTTCTGCAATCTAGTACATCTGCAAGATGGAGGATGGTTGAATGTGTTACACAATCCTACATCTGAAGAAAAACTTAGAGCAAATATATTTGTTTATCCTGGAAGCAGACTTTATGGCTTATGCTAATATATATCAGCATAAGTTCTTTGTGGTTTGTTGACAGTTCCACCAGTTTCTGTAAAATCAGATGAAGCCTAGGTCTATAGAGACGTTTGCAAGTTTTCTAACATCATGATTTACTCTGCTTCTTTTAGCTGCATTGCTTTCTAACTTGTAAAGAGTTCTCCTTATTTGACGATTTAATGCACAATGTTGCAGGCCATCCTGGAATTTGCTCCTGAAACATTGTACGATGAGTTGTTAACGAAAGTTTTCAGGAAGTCATTGTTTCGAATGTCATCTCATCACTGTGCAAACTTTGTTGTGCAGGCTTTAGCATCTCATGCCAAAAGTCAGGATCATGTAAGGCCTTTCAAACGTCACTATTAGGAATATTTCTTTCATGTAAGATAAACATAAGGACAAGTAGAATTGAATTTAACGATCTTGAGAAATTCATCTAGATCCAAATGTTGGTAAATGTTAAAATCAGTATGCAGTGTGCCAGATGAACTTTAAAAGCATGTCTTCTATTCTTTTTGCTCATTAAATACTATCTGACAAGACATTATACTGATAGTTTGAATTAGGTTTTCAATGGTTTCCCATGTTTAATCATATGTTGGCTTATGGTATCACTCACATCCTATTTTTTTACTAGATGGACTTGATCTGGGAGGAGCTTGGTACAAAGTTTCGCGATCTTTTTGAAATGGGAAAGTCTGGAGTTGTTGTTTCTGTCCTTGCTGCAACTCAAAGACTCCACAGCCATGAACATGAGGTTTGTTGTGAAAATTCAAGGTCACACTTCATATTTTCCCTATTATTGTGTTCAAACATTCTAGATGTTTGGATGATATAAAGGAACAGGCCACAGGGGAGGAACTGTACTAAGCTGTTTTGTACTTCTCACAGTTTCATCTTGGTACTGTTTGGAATAAAATTTTCTTTATCCTAGATTCCAAAAGAACTATTCGTTTGCGCAGTATCCAGTTTGATAACGATAAATATTTCTTTCTGTATTCATTACCTTTATTTATTGATAAATGTTTTCTTTGACTATGAAAAATGAAGGATCAGCTGAGTGTTTTCCTTTCCTTTTGTCTTCTTTGTTTCAGTGTTGTCAGGCCATTGCTGCTTCTGTATGCACAGGGGATGAGTTTCCCAAGGGTATCGTCCCCCGAATATTATTTCTTGAAAATTTCTTTTGCTCAAGAGACAAATCGAACTGGAGTTGGCCACATGGAACAAAGATTCATGTCGTTGGATCTTTGATTCTGCAGTCGATATTTAGACTTCCTAGTGTATGGGTTCCTTTCTCATTCTTCTTTTGAATTTGATTCCATGTATATGCATGTCTATGCCACAAATTTATCTCTTCCATTACTATGTTGATAGTCTTTAGCTTAAGTCTGACATCTGAAGTGTTCTATCTAGCTTGTTTACGTCAACTCTTATTTTTTCTATTATTTCAAAAGCCAGTGCTTAGTATTGTGTATCTTATGTTTATCCTGTACTATATTGCTATTATAGTAACGAGTGAAGTGTTACTGTCAGCATGATTATAATTTTTTTTTATATGCTACAGGAACTAATACAGGTGTACGTTACTAGTATCACATCTTTAGAAGAACATCATGTTCTCGAGGCATCGAAAGATCCTAGTGGTTCACGGGTCATTGAATCTTTTCTCAACTCGAATATATCGGGAAAGCAAAAGAGGAAGTTAGTTGCCAAGTATGTATTATAGCATACTTTTGTTACTCCATACAGTTGGAACTGATATTGTTGATTTTCTAATAATGATGGTCTGTAACTTGAAGGCTTCGAGGACATTTTGGTGAACTCTCAGTGCACCCATTTGGTTCATTTACTGTTGAAAAGTGCTTCACTGCTAGTAACTTGAATCTGAGAGAGACAATAGTATCGGAAATGTTACCTCTCCAACCAGAGCTATCCAAGTCTAAGCAGGGACCTTACCTACTGAGGAAACTTGATATTGATGGGTGAGCCTTTCCTTTTGCATCTTCATGGCTTCTCCCCCTTTCCACTATCTAATGTAGCTTAACACCAGAGGCGTATAGTGCTCTGTGGCTGAGTGAACATTTTTTTCCCGATCCGGGCTATGTGGTGTCATGACTCTTAGTTTCTATGCATTTTAATCCTGTTTGTGTCACAAAATTAAAGGGCTAGACGTTGAGGTTACTGTTTCTCCAAGCACGACTGCTTCTTATTTCTTATAATTTAGTTACTTCATGCTGTTTATCATTAACATTAGCATCTGAAGGGACGCCTTTAGACGCGGCGAACTATGTTTTCTGGCAGTTTGAATAGTAGCCTTTCTTTAAAAATAAGTAAATAAATACATCTCTGAACTGTGAGATTACATGCTGTAATCAATTCAATCATCTTCACTGGAGAAGAGTGCAAATTGATAGTGGGAAGACCTTCTGAAACCATTCTGACAGTCTCATCTAAAGTTGTGTTAAGCTCTCCTGGTTTATTGTTACTTATTTGGCTTCCTTTTCTGTCATGATAGATTTGCAAGGCAACCCGACCTGTGGAAGTCAAGACAAGCTTCACAACAATCTGCTCTGAAAGAATTTTATGCTACATTTGGACCAAAGGAAACCAAATCATTTGAAAAGGAGAGCTTTCTTGCTGATACTGTTTCCAAATCAAAGCCAGGAAAGTTAAAAGACATTAGGAAAGAGATTGAGACAACTTTAGCTTCTGCCAAAACTTCAAATACCCCCTTCTTGGCTCATCAGGTTTCAAAAAAAGTGAAAAGGTCTAAAGACGAGAAGAAAAGGCATAGGAAAGATGGCGAGTCAGAATCTAAAAGAAAGAAGATCAAAGTTTAACTGTTATGCTTTTAGGTTCTTTATTGAATTTTACATTACTGTATCTGAGCTCAGTTTTGGTTACTTTCTGTTGTTTGATCAGAAATGATGGAACTTCTATTGGATGCTGAAAACACTTAATTTTGTTGATTCTAGTTAAATTATTCATTGGTAAGTTTAAATGGTTGGTTCATATATGTACTGATATGAAGAACTTAATAGTATTCACATTTATATAACTTTTGGAAATACATCTAACAACATATTACATAGCTACCAAGGAACAAAATTGGATCCTGTATTTGTGTTGCAAGTGACTATCCTAGCTGGATAGTGGAAACTAACTTTGTACTACGAGACTGCATTGATATTGAATGAACGAATTGCTTTAAAGGTGCCGTTTTTTGCTGAGGGGATGCTTCTTTTAGTCATCCTATGGAGGCTTGTACCTGGTACAAAAATGTGATATTTGAGAAAACTGCTTATGGATGTAACTGAAGAACACTTTTAGATTCAGAAATTACTTGTTTTGTATAGGATTCCATCTGCTTGGAGGTATTCTCCTAAAGCTTGAATCAACTTTCTTGAATGGTTTCTTCTGTTTTGTATGCAGACCCTTGAGTGTTTGTGATGTTGAAGTTTTTTGGGACGGATGCTGTTTATTGGAGAGGAACCGAGCTGCATGTGCGGCATTGGACTCTGAAGTAAGAATCAACAGAAGTGCTAGAACAAAAGCAGCTAGTATTCTTGAATAGCTCTTCATAGTCTTGCTGCTGTAAGCTGAGTTAAATGGTGTTTTTTCTATGTTTATGGTGATTTGGTAGCTTTGAAGCTGAGGTGATGAGATCTCATATATATATATATGATGTTTGAATGTGTTGGAACAGTTGAAGGATCCAATGCTTAGTGAGATCATGTGATGTTTCTTTGACTGTTCGGTGTTGGAACTCTGATTTCCAGATAAGTTGTTAGAAAGTTTCAGA
The DNA here is from genome assembly GCF_001406875.1 of Solanum pennellii. Lineage (NCBI taxonomy): Eukaryota > Viridiplantae > Streptophyta > Magnoliopsida > Solanales > Solanaceae > Solanum > Solanum pennellii. The sequence goes on from NC_028639.1 coordinate 75,049,178, forward strand.
GTGATCATGTGACCTGGCACGTGATAATATTTTATTTACTGGAAGAGGGTGATTATTATATTGTTTTTAAGTTTTGATATTGAAAGATTTGATTTCATCCCTTACGAATTGCTTTGGCCCTTTCCTTTAACTCAACTAGATCTCAAACCTTTTAAAATTTATGTGTGTCTTGTTTTATTTTTTGGAGTTTCACTCGGAAGCACAATATGGTTAGTGAGAATTCATTTGCATTTGCATTTGATAACAATCTGAAACGTAGTTATTGTATTATGTAAATTTGGACTGTGTTTGACAGTGGATGATTTTGTGCAATTTATTTATTTCTTTATTCCTATGAGTTGTCTAATTATACGTGTAGCTTGAGAGTATTTGCAAGTCAAAAGATGCTCTTTTATGTATTTTATATTTCTGCGGATGCAGTGTTGGAAAATGTTTATAAAAGGAGGAGGCAGATTTTTCACTTTTTGAAATGGGTGTGCGCAGATCTCCATCCTCTTTTCCTTGATGACAACTGTCATATCGTCCCTCCCCCAAACACCCACCACTTTTTATGTCGACTTGAAACAATTTATACGTGCCATCAAATTGAATATGATTCTTTTAAATTTAGGATAGACAGTTCAAATTCAATCTAAATAGGTCTTCTGAATGGGATTGAATTTTCTTTTAAGTTTGGTTATTGGATTTTCTATATTCACTTTTGAGCCTTTAAGGTAGAGACCATAATAATTATCAATCTTAATTTACCTAATAATTTGCTGCGCGGTTAATCAGAATAATTCATGTCGCGTATGCAATACAATCAGCGGTGGGTTGACACTATTACTTCTATAATCATTAGATTACACATCTTATATGAAATAATAAAGTGGGTAGCACTTTTTCTTTTCTTCTGGAAATGCGTGTGAAATGTGGAAATTTTAAGACAAAAAGAATGATCCATCTTAGTTGAAAAACACGAACAAGAAAACTTCAAAGTTGAGATGCTTCGTTGATTAATTTTATATTCGACGCCACTAAGCCCTTCCCTTTCCAACTAATAATTTACTAATCATATTACCGTCTTTTGCTAATTTAAAGTTTTAAGTTTTTTCTTTCTTTCTTTTGTTATAAATAAAGAACACGTTTACTTTTGGAGACCATGTGCATTTAAGATAGGATAGTAATCAAGAAACATGCTTGAAAGACATGTTCACAACCAAGCATCATTTTTTAACCGCGATTAATAAGACGGATTATGTTATTATTACGAATAATTATCATGAAAAATAATTTTAAAAGTTTGAAAAATATTATTTTGCATCTCTCATAACTGATATTAATTGTGAGAAACTGAATTTTTCGGATCATAAGTTAGTGGATTTAAAATTTGTAAATTCAAAAAATATGAAATTTGAGTCCATCAGCTTGTGTGAGAAGAAAAAAATCAATTATGTAAAGCACAAAATAAGTTTCTTCTTTCTACATTTTCAAATTGGAGTCTATCATCCCTCTTGCATTGTCAACTATTCCTATAATCCTATTATGTAATTTGTTATTTTCTTTGAATTTAAAGAAGTGGAAGCTAGATTGATTTTTTTTTAACTTAACAGTTTTGAGTTATTATTTTTGTTTATTGAATTCTAAAAATAATATTATTTTTATTTTTTTACAAATACAACATTCGAATCAAAGGTATTTATATGAACTCGTCATTTTATTATGTTCCATCCGTGCGGATTTTGAACTATAAAAAGAGTCTAGACATCTATTTTTCTTAGTATTAATTCCATAAATTATTTTAAATTATTCGTATAAAAATTACAGTATCTTAAAATTTTAGTAATTTCGTATTTTATAAATAAAATATTCCAAAAGATTATAGTATATAAATTTATAATTAAAAAGTTATGTGGCCCCTTTACCCAAATTAACAATACCAATAATATGGACGCGACAGTGCCACACGGAGAATGATAAGTCGGCGAAGTTACAATGAATAGGGGTTAATTCGTCCATCAAATATTAGGCGTATTGGCAAGGTCAATTTTGTCCTTGAAATAAATTTTATTGAATTGCATTATCGGACTCAGCTTCGGCTCGTGAGTCGGGTCAGTGTCCATCATCTGCAAGCCGAAAACCAAGAAAAGCTTCTCTTCAATTATTTTTGTTCCTCAACTCGCAGCCGTTTGAAGTAGATCTTCATCAGATTCTGGAAAACCTCAATTCGCCCAATTCAATTTCCAATTTCTTCAAGATCTTCGGTAATATATGATCTTCTTCTTTATGTATGTACATCATCTACTTCGTTAATTTTGATACGAAGACAATGAATTTCGATCTGATTACCTGGATTATTGTGCGGTTTATTTTCTTGTTTGTATGATGCGTATGTCTCTCGGCTATTTCGTTTACGGTGTTGATTATCAATAGTGTTTTCATTTGAGAATATGTGCTATATGTTCGTCGTTCGATAGTAATGTACTTAATTTCTGTTACTTCCGGTTTCTTGGAGGACTTATTTTCTGAATTGCGTGTTTTGGCTCTGAACTGTTTCCTCCTATCTAGTCCTAGCATTTCCATCACTTGTTTTCCTTTGAATATTTGACTGTTATTATTTTTTAGGTTAGAAATTCGGGGAAAGAAATAAAAGATGTGATCATAGATGTCAGTATATCTGGTTTTATTATTTTTCTAATGTAGGCAATAAAACAAGACCTATTCCTAATCAAATGTAGACCAGATAGAGTTTTATCTTCTTATAGATGCAACTGCTTTCACCTTTTGCTTTAAGAAAATTTATTTCATTAGATTGTCTATATAGTACTAGAAATATCTAAATAACCAGATGAATGTCTATATAGGTCCAGGAAAGCGTCATTTTTTTTAGGTAAAAGTCGGTGCCTTGTAAGGCATTGAACTTTTTTCTAATGTAACAGCGTACGAGTGGAAAACAGTAGATGTCAAACCTTCTATCCAAAAAAGATCTTCCATGCTTGACGGTATCCATTCCCTGGTATTATCTGCTGGCTATATTCCATAGTTTTGCCAATGATTTTGTGCTCTCATTCAATCCCCATCCATGATTGGTCGTGAATTCTTTAAGAAAGAAAACAAAAACTCTTCATGCCTTTTCCTGTTCTAAAAAATCTTCACTCCTTTCCTCCACAATGCTCGAGTATGTAGAATCTTTATTGGTGTTTGAACCTTGTGTACTATAGAGACCCATCAAAAAGAAAAACTTTGTGTACTATAGAGTAAGGACTTGATACGTGTTGGTTCCTCTTACGAAAAACATAGACTCAGTTGAAGACTGGATTCTTTACAAATATTGTTCTCTTATTCCATTTTTCTTTGCCCTCATTACTTTGGAAACCTGTCCTATCCTTTGTATGGCTAAATATAATGAGTTGTGGGAAACACTTGTTCATTTCATTACAAACTTACGGTTTATACACATTTCAAAGTCCAGGAAGAATCCAATCTGTTGCTGAAGAGAAGGGAGGATCGGTAAAGAGGTGATATCTCAACAGAAGGGCTTGGTGAAGAATGTTGGGCCTAGTCAGAAGAAAGTGCATTTGTTTGCTGGCTAGAATTATATTCAGTCACTATTTCCATCACACCCTATTTCTCCAATCTTATAATCTGGACTGATGTTCGTCAGTGACCTGTATTATATATGATAGTTGTCCTTTTGAATTTCAAATGCACAATATGGATGCGTATTGTAAATGACCTGGCAATTCTGAACAATATTTCTCTTTATTCTTCTTTTCGATAGTAAACCCTCTCCTCACTCCTCAGGGTGTCCGCAGTGTTTTCTCCCCTCCCCCAGTGACTACTTCATTTGATTGAAAGTGGAGGGTTCTTGATCAACAGTCTCCTGTCCAATATTTACTGTTGATTGAACGCATTTCTTGTCATCTACCTAAGCCTCGTTGGACCAAGTTATTGGGTGCTTGTGTGTATGGGGGTGGCAGGTACCCAATGCATTCATCAAGATGAGTAAAGTTGACCTGGACACTGCCGTTATTAAGAATATGTGAAGTTATTGGCCTGTTTAAATTAGGAAATATGAGTCTAGAAGAAACCTTTTAAAATATATCCTGATGCTCCCTGTTTATTGTTTTCTCTGAAAATGCACGTTGCTCGCTTCTCTTTGTAAGCTTCCTCTATTTTTCAATTCTTGGCTCCGCCACTGTTCCTAATTGCTACTGGGAACAGACTTAGCTGGCTTTGCCTGCTTTTTGTTCCAGGATTATTTTTTTGTGGACTTAATAGTCTTTCTTGGGCATTATTCTACCTAAATGCCCTATATATTCTATGTTTAATAAGTTTGGAATTCCTGGCTTTGTTAAGCATCTCATATGTCTACAGGTGGTTGTATTTCTGGTGGTCAAGAGGATAAGGAAGCTTTGCAGGATTCTCTCTTAGTTTCAATATATTTTGAAGCTAAGACATGGCAGAAAAAGCATGTGTAAAGCGCCTTCAGAAGGAATATAGAGCACTTTGTAAAGTACGTAACCTTTTAGTTGCTGGTAATTGCTCTACATTTGAAGCATTACCAGATACTTTATTTCAGTCTATAGCTATTTGCAACGCATGTAAACTAAGGCTAGTAATTGTTAATTATGCAATGGTGGGTTTTTGCTTCCCTCCACACCATTGCTAGGCCTGAAGATATGCAAGTTGTGTGCTTAAAGTCCTGTCATATCTTGGAGAATGTTTTACTTCATGGACTTACTCATGTGGGATGACGTCCTTCTATGCCTTTTATGGGCTAGACTATTCTACACCATGCAAATTCAATTATGTTGTACAATGCTATGGTAATGATGCATTCTCCATTGCAGGAACCTGTTTCCCATGTTGTGGCCCGCCCTTCTCCGAATGATATCCTTGAGTGGCGTGAGTCCTACTTCTGCTCATGTTCTTGCAGTCAATTATGGAATAAAATTGTCTCTTAACAAATGATCTTTTTTTCTTTTTTTCTTTGTTCTTTACAAGTAAAGTAATCATGAAAATGTAGCAGTATTTCTAATTAATATAACTGACTAGACTTATTTGCAGGGAGTGGCCCTCCTTTTGTTTTCCTTGTTTTCCTTTGGTTTCTCTTGATCAATTAATTCGTCATTTGTTTGCTTTGATATTACTAATGGTCCTACTTCTACCTAAACTGTGTGTCCAGATTATGTTTTGGAGGGGAGTGAAGGAACACCATTTGCAGGTTGCTACTTTTTTCTGAGTTCAGTGTTTAAATTATTTGATTAGCTGATATTGTTGGGTGATAGCACTCCCGTTCCTCCAACCCGTCTTCCTGTCATTTTTGTATATTTGATATTCTTCTGGAATTAACTTATGCTCCTTTTGTTGTTGTTCATGAAATGATAAACACTTCCTATCATTAGGTGGATTTTATTATGGGAAGATCAAGTTTCCTCCAGAATATCCGTTTAAACCTCCAGGGATCAGGTAGTCTAACTTTAGATGAGTTCGAAATTCCCTTGCTGTCTCAATGCTTTTGAGGCTTTTGTTTCCTGCTGATTTTTACAGCACATATGTTTTCTTTTTCTGTAGTATGACTACTCCAAACGGAAGATTCATGACGCAAAAGAAAATCTGCTTATCTATGAGTGACTGTAAGTGCTTTTAGAATTGCCTGATTGTCACAGTTTTCTGTTGCTTTGTGATGATCTTGGTCTGTTTTTAACCTTTGTTGCCTTATTTCCTCACAGTCCATCCAGAGAGCTGGAATCCAATGTGGTCCGTGTCAAGGTAATGAGCTGCAAACAATAAATAATGCTTATTTGTCTGGCAATGTTTTCTTTAGTGCCTGTTTGGTAACCAAAAAACAAACCTAGTTCTGATTTTGTAATGACAAGAAAAACAAATCATTGTTGCAATTTTTTTAAAAAAAGGTTTATGTTTTTGTTTCTGCCATGACAAGGAAATATATATCACCCTCTCCACTTTCAAAAGCAAACATGATTTCTTAACGAAGAGGTTATATGTGTTTTCACTTATGAAACATTTTGTTTTCAGGACCACTCCTCTGTATCTCCCTGCCACCTGAGACCCACCTCACTGCACTCCAGACTCTCCCTCACCGCCCACAAACAGATGCCCTATCCCCAGGGTGCCAGTCTCCCTCTTTTGCTCCACTTTAGCATAAACCTTTGCCCTGTATCCCTCCCTTTTTTAAGTCCCATTCTCTCATTCCATGTAATTTTGCTTGAATTAATTTGTTTGCCTACCAAATTTTTTCTCTTTCAACAACAAAGGCAAACTACTCTCAATTCCAAACTAGTTGAAATATCAAACACCATCTCCTCAGTTGCCATCCATGTGTGTCTACTTTGTTATAAATATATATATATATATATTTTTTTGTTTAACATGTTTCTGATTTCTTGTTGAAACCAAATAGCAAAAACATGCCTATTTATTCTTACAGCTAAAATGAGATGTTTTTTTCTTCCTTGCTCGGGCTAACTTTTCCCTGTTCTGCATGCAGCATACTAACAGGGCTGCTCTCATTTATGGTAAGTTCGTTATACTATTGCAGCTTATAATGACTCCTGGTGTTCCCATTTCATCTGCTTGTGTATTTTCAGATCATGTTTTATTTACTTTGTGCTTTTCCTTTTATCAAAATGTTATATCTTTTTCATGTGTCTGGACAATTGAGTTCTATCTGTTCTGTGCACGGAAGCCTTACTAAATGAAATAGATTCTTCATCTTGAAATTACTGGTAGAGATTGAGGACAATCTGAAGTCATCCATCACATAAAAGATAACTTAGCTAGCATAAAAGCTACCTCTGATTGGTATAGGAGAAAAGGAGGGAGTCTGGTAGTTGGTGAAGTTGCCCCATACTTTCCCTTTGTGGTTCTACATCTGCCTACCAAGAAAAGTATTCTAAACTTCCATGTTCTATCACCTCTATGATGATGTCCTCTGCCAGTTGTATGATCTTCGCCCTCAAATTGTCTAATATTTCCATCTACCCTCACTTCCCAAAAAATGCACAAAGGGACTGTTCTCCAAACTTCTCTATACTTCTTGTCTACCTTTTAACCCTTCCATCTGATGGTTGCTTTACCATCTGGCATGAACACCAAAAATATTCAGAAACATGAACCAATTCTGCGATTTCTATCTGCAGTTTATGAATAGGCGGTTTACTGATTAGTTGATTGCTTGCTTAGATAACATTTTCTTCATTAGTTGAATCATTTCTTTTGCAAATCATGTTGGGGTTTAAACATGCATTGCATAATGCAGCTTCTGGCTCGCGCTCTAACTATCTATTACTTGCAGATGGACAATAGTCCTACCACAGGCAGTGTCTCAACAACCGTTGCTGAGAAGGAGAAGCTTGCAAAGGCATCCTTGGCTTTTAACTGTAAAAAGTGAGTTGACTGCGAGTTCCTTGCTGTTGTGTTGTATTTGTATAATTGCCTCGAGCTTTTGTCTCCATTGTGCAAGATCTCCTGCATGAGAGATGGATATGCTATTTTACCGTGTATTTTCCTTTATTACGTTTTTATTAGGTAGGAGGGTAGCTTATTCTCTATTTCTTTTATGGTAGCCCAACCTTTAGGAAATTGTTTCCCGAGTATGTGGAGAAGTATGAACAGCAGCAGCTCTCGTCGCAGCCAGTTCCAGAGCAGGTATCATCCATGCCAGCTGGAGCAGATAAGTCTAGACCCTTGTTGGAAGAGCATGACAATTCCCCAAAGGACGAAGTGAACAGAGTGAAGCCTCTAAAAGACGTCAAAAACCAACAGAGGAAATCCGTCCCAACTTGGTTGTTGCTGTTGCTAGTTTCAATTTTTGGTGTTGTAATGGCCCTGCCTCTGCTTCAGCTTTGATGACGGGAATCTTGTTTTGTGCACTATGGTGAAGAACAAACCAGCCCATATCTCACATGGATACGTAGTAATCCCCGCTGCTGGTTCCTGTTATTTCACCTAATATTATAGGTTTTTGATTTACCTAGGGGGAATGTATAGGCATTACTCTTGAGTGGAGATCTAACTAATCTCTTAATCTAGCTAATGGGCTTCTCTTTCCTATTGTGCACGTCAGTGGAAAGATTACATAATGTGCTTTTATTGTGAAGGGCTCAGAGTTGCAGGAGCTAGTTGTTTGCTTTTGCTTTGTCTGTGTATAGTTGGCAAATGTGGGTTTCTTCTTCTTCGCAAGTCTTTTATTTACTTTATTTTCCTCTTTTTTTTCAGGGAGGGGATGAGGTATATATAGACATGTGTAGTTATACGCTCGACAAGTGAAGTTAAAAGGTGGAGCCATAGTAAAAGTATGTCTAGTCTATTGTTCTTTCTGGTAAAATTATACATAGCATAAGCAGGCAGTCTGTCTAGTCTATTGTTCTTTCTGGTAAAATTATACATAGCATAAGCAGGCAGTCATGCTTTCTGTTCACGTGTTTGGATGAGCTATCCCGTATAGCTGACTAAACCAATTATTTCTGTGCGGATGTCACTCGTGACTGGTTTATACTTGTTCACTAAAGTCTCAGGTTTTTCTTTACGGGAAGCGGAGACTTATCAATCTATCAACTAAATTTGAATGTTAAGATAGATGAAAATTCAATAAAAAGTGCTTCGACGAGCCATGCTTGAAAGTTGAAACCCATCACTGATGATGCCACATTAACCCCTCTTTTCACGTTTCCTTGTCGCCCACTTGGTATTTACAAAACCTTTTCACCTAAAACTCCACTCCAAAAATTGCGCCTTAAAATTTATATTTATTACCTACTCCATTGTTTATGACGTGAAATCGTACGTTAACAAAACCTGCTTTCCCTATTTAATTACTCCCTGAGATATGATTACGTCTCTCTCACTCTTGTTACCAACATCAATTTCTTCATGAATTCAAATCTTCACCTCTTTCCAGAAAAGCTCAAGAGTCAAATGCTACTACACTTCTTTTGAAGGAACTCTTTTCCTTAGGAAAAAAGAAAAAAAAATCCGTACTCATTGATATTTCTTTTTTAAATTACTGAGTGTTATTTAGGTCTCTGTAATGATGGTGATCCGTTTCAACCAATAAAAACAGTTGCTTATGCTGATACTTCCTTTCATTGTTAAGCATTGGTAAATATAGCTTTCTTTAACTAATCCAATTTATCCAACCACTAGTTTTTTCCATTTTTCCATATACACTCTCATGGGATATGGAAAAGCCTTAGCTGGTCTTTCCATATTTATTTCTCTTTTGGAATCTACTATTATTAGGGGAGCCCTCATACTTTCTGCAATGAACAAATGTATCTCTATATAGGCTTGGGTTGTAACTTGTAAGACTTGATGAAAATTTTCACTTCACAGGGCTCAAGCTCGAACCTGCATTTTGAAATTCCAGGGAGCAAACTATGAACAAGTTTCCCATATACCCAAAATATGAAGGTGGGGACTATTGTGGCTACGAATTTGATCCTCACACAGACTTTACGGATGTAAGTCCATTTGCTTTTTGCTTTATATCCCTCAACTCATTTCAAGTTTTTATCTTTTATTCAGTGGTGGAGGCAGAGTTTCCAATAAGTGATTCAACAATTTTTTACTTTATACACCCAAAAAAAGGAATTAAACTTGGTATATACAATGTACCTTTCTGCCCTGCTTTGTTTACAACATCACTAGAGACTTCAGTTGCGTATTTATATGATAGTATAGGTTACTTTTAGAGATTTGAATATCTTGTTACTGTAGTTTGTTTTTTCTCTTTGTGTGTTAATATCATTGTATTCTTTGAGTAATGAGATAAGTTACTCCCCGCTTTGTCTGTACACGATATCAGAATCATATGTCTATCCCCATTTTGATTTCCGATCCAGGATTTAGTTGGGTTGAGTAAGGCTCAAGTGGCTGTGAAATGTTGAACCTGAATAGTTGAACTGTCAAGTTTATATTCTGAATCCGCCTCTCATTACCAGCTAGATGACATTTGATGATTTATGACTTGCGCGTTTAACAGTTCTTGTCAGAAGCGAGAAAGCATGTATCTGAAGGGAAATTCAGCACTACACCTCCACGTTCTGTGGAACTGAGAAACAACAATTTTGGAAATGATGTTAAGAAAACTTGCAAGAGATCATGGAAAAGCTCTCTGTTTTCATGGCTGAAGACTGATAAGAAGAAGAATCAGGGAAGCAAAGAAACTTCAAAAGGCTCCACCATTAACAAGCCGAATCGTGGATGTGTCTCTGGTCCAATGCCAGGGATCAGCGGGCCAGGTACTATAGCTGGAAGGCCCAATAATCCTTTGTCTGGGCCCCTAACATATCTGTTCAGTCCAATTAACAGAGTGGACAATGAAATACCTTATCTCTGTCTTAACAAGGTTAAGAATAATACTCCTGATGTTCAATCTTATGGGCCTCTTTATCTGGTAACTTAAGATTGCAAAAGGGTAGGTCTAATTTAGCAGAGACTACAGGTATGTGTCTTGAATCTATGTGTTTGGTGAAAGCAAACAAATATCATAAGCAAAAAAGAATTTGCATTTGTTGCAACTTGCAAGGAACAGCTTCTTTTTCATCATCACATGCTAGTCTAGGAATAGGTTCTGAATTCAACCATGATTTTGGAGTTTTGAATTTGAATAGCGTCAACATCAACATTTTGTTTGACGAATTTCAGGAAAATCAGGCACACTGGTAATGCTTCACTTTTACTGCAGCTATATACATGTTTACTGCAAACTACTCTTAAATTTCAACCGAATATCGTCCAAACGCCTGCATGATATTTCGAGTAAGCTGTAATATATATTTACAATGAATTGTAGAACCCATACGACAAATGAATACTCACATTAATAACAAATACTCTCCTGTAAGAGAAGATAGATTCCCCTCAATTCTCAAACAGAGAAGCCCCTTAGCCCTAGCAATATGTTTTACACATATACAATCTAGTATTACAAATACATAATAGACATATGAAGATTGCAGACAACTTCTCATCTGCATCAAGAATCAATCAATTAACTTCAATCTAGTGAATTATAGTTCCTAAGATTCCACACTTGTCCGAATTCCAGAGGTGTAACAATCTCTAGCTCTGGTCCCTGCTTCCTCGTTCTACATCTACATTTCTGGGACTGCAAGGATTCAAACTGCTAAATAGCCTCGTTAAAGATCTCAATTGTGTTGGTGTTGGTGTTTTCTGTTCTTCTTCATCATTGCGTCTTGGAATATCAATCCTCAAAACCCCATCTGGCCTATTGCTTGTGGATGCTGATGATGTAGTAGTTTCCTCTCCCCAGAAAAGAACATTAGTTGGTAAATTTGGTGTCTCTGTGGAAGCTACTGAGATGGCCCCGGAATTTGTGGATTGCGTATCTGAAATGGGGTTTCGGCATAAAGGGCAAGTGGAATGAGATTGAAACCACATGTCAATGCAATCGACATGAAACCCATGATTGCATTTAGGCAAAAGTCTCGCCTTTTCACCTTCACAGACTTGGCTTAGACAAACTGAGCATTCCAATCCATCTTTAAAATCCTTGGTATCAAATGGAATTACAGGTATGGTTTTAAGGATTGAAGGGTCAATGCCTCTCTGGAGTGCATTCACTTCCTGATAACCACCGGCGAAGTCGAACCGGCGGCGGCGGCGGCGGCGACGCCTTGTGCCGTCGTTGGGGTTGGCGTCCTCTGTCGTGAAAAATTTGGAGTATATGTGAAGGAAGAATACCAAGAGCACCGTAAAGAAGAGAAATACGACGACAGCCATCATGATCTTAGCCGTGATCGCAATAATACCTGAATCACCTAATTTACCACTTCCCATTTTGGTATTTTGAATTTGCAGTTCCAAACAGAGGCTAGCTAGATTAGTGGAAGCAAAACACCAAGTTTGAAATTTGTAATTGTGGAGTATGATGTGAAAAGTTGGACGATTTGGAAAGAGGATTTAAAGGTGGAGAGGGGAAAATTGCAAAGGTGATGGGGAGTTTAAAAGTAGAAAAGAAGATGAAAATGGAGTCTAAGCTTGATTGCGACAGTGGTAAATACACACACGAAAAGAAGAGTCACCAAAAGACTCCCAGCATGGCGGCATATATATGGTTTCAAATAAACAATTCTGGCCGCCTTCCCTTCTTAACTTGTGAGGAACTTTCTCATTTGACCATTTGTTTGAACATTCAATGGAAAAAGACATACTAGTAATTTTTTATAATTATATAAATGGAGGCCCATATTTGTTTGAGGGTCTTTCTACTTCTTTGATTGAAATATAAGTACATCTCAAATTATTACACAATAATAATTAAATTTATGAATTATTTCACAATAAATGTTACATGAACTCATAGGTAAAACTTTGAACCCGTACACATTCAAATTCTCCCTGCTCATCAACATAACACATGATCCAGCCCATTTATGCTAATAGTAGTAATAGTTAGCACAATTAATAATATGTTCAAATAAAATCACTTAAACCATTTTATTTTTTTTTCAAATTATAATTTTAAAAAGTTTATTTTAGTTATTAATCATTGAAATATCACATGATTCAACAACACATGTTTTATAATTTATGTGGTCGGAAAGTCAAATGTGTTTTTTCTAAGAGTGGTCAAAAGAAATTAATAGACCATAAATTGTAAAAATAAAAATCATAAAAACTAACTATTGTTGGTCTGATTAGATTCATAAATCTTACAAACTAACATCGTTGGTTTGATAAATAAAAAAAAGAAAATCTAAATCCGCCTATGTCGGCCAAACTAAGTAATAGCAAAAACTTTTTTTCATTAGTTAAAAAAAACGTTTTCCTATCAAAACGTTTTTGAAACTTTATCAAAGCATGAATTATTAACAAAATATTTCAAATTAATTAAACTATTATTTCTAAAATATTTTTCCGAAAAACATTTTTTTGACAAAAAAAGAAAAAAGAACACTTGGTATATTCAAAGTCTAGAGTCTAGACCAATGCTCATGTTTATCAAGATCCAAACAGCTTATGGTATTAGTCGTTGTTTTCGGTCATCTCCTACTGTATCTACATCATACAGGCAACATTATTACTCAAAATGTAATTGGTAAGACCAAACCTTTGATAAAACTGTATGTTTTCATAAGATTTTTTTTTCTATAGAGAGATCGAAAAAACAAAAAACAAATTACAACTATTGAAAACCAACTACAATAATGACTGTCTGCTAATTAATTTGCTTAGATCAGTCCATACATTATGGATTAGGATTTTGCTTTTGACAAGTATATATTGTAGAACAACATGTATATATGTGCTGAATGGAAAGGTAAACAGAAGTATAACATTCTGGTCAAAGAAAATACAAAATAATGAGCTTTTAATTTCCTGTAAAAAAATAAAAATCAAATTAAAGCAAATACAGTCTCGTGTTCGTTTAGGTGAGGCATTCCATATTTGTAAGGGAAGCAATGACCTCAGAGCTAAGAGGATCAAGAAACCAATTCCAAATGTTATCCGCAGCAGATATCAAGGACGAAACTAAGCGATTTTTGGTACATGATCTCATAGAAATGTTAGCAGGCACAGGAATTCTGCAGAGAGGGCAAATTGAATTGATGTTTAGCCAAGAATCAATGCAATGAGTATGAAATTCATGTCCACATATGGCAAGCACTCGCCGGGATTCAGCCAAAGAAATATGGGCAAGGCATATTATACATGTCAACTGATCATCTACACAATTGTTGTCTTGTTTTTGTGTACTGATAATGCTATATTTAGAGGGGTTTACAAGCGACAACAATGCATCTTTGTGTGCAGTTATTATGGACATTATAGGAAATGCTGCAATCACTGCTACGGCTATCATCTCATGACTACTGCTTGATGAAACCATGAATTAATTTGTGTTCCCCTCCCCTGCATGTTTATCCTATTTATAGTGCATGGTTTGAGGTTTATCTTTTGAATATAAATAATTAATTGACTACTAATTACTCACCAACATTATCTATAAGGATTTTGGTTTTGACTACTGTCCTAGAAGCTGAATATTTCGTGTTACACAAAAAAAAATGAGTTTGAAGTTTTGATCAAAAGCAGCAGGCGTGCTGTGCAGGGCACCAAACAGCATGTGCTGAATGAAAAGGTAAACAACATTACAATGGTCAAATAATTTACACAAGACAAAATAGTGGTTACGTTGCAAAAATTGCAGCTGCTGCTACTATTAACTATTAAGCTTCGCCGTGTAGAGATAAGTTTTAAGCTTTTTGTCAAACAAGCGCTATTGTAGACAAAAGGAGAGCCTATTAAACATAGTATTTTTAAAACAATATAGTAATGTCCAAATCAATAGCTTGTTATACTTGACTGCTAGTGTTTAATTAGTATAACTAAGGGTTACAAATTGGGAAATTATTTGAAAAGTGAAGTATTGAAATAGATAATACCTGATGGGCATTAAAGGGTTGATTAAGTGATTCAATGAAATAAAATAAAAAATATATAGTGATTAAATAAATAAAAACCCTATATTCAAACATAAGACATGTCTATATTGGTTTGAGCTAAACATCAAACTTCTTTCCCTATATTAAATTTTGATGTTGAAAATTTTCATCTAGAACTAATTTATCATACTTAAATTTTTTTTAAAAAAGAGATAATTTTATATAAAAATTATTTTTAAATTTTGAGGTCTAAAATTTAAATTACAATAAAAACAAAAAAAACTTGGTGAATGAAGTTATTCATAATTTTATGTTAACAAAGGAATTTTTTGTATGAAATTTAAAATCACATCAAATAATTTTATTAAATATATAAATCATATGAAAGAATTAGATAGGTAAGAAAAGAAATGAAATAATTGTGACATGTTGGAATTTATGCGTCAAATTTAAAAATCTTTGAAATATCATATAGAAGTAGAGTATATTATCCAGCGGCTTGTGAACTTTTGGACAAAGAGAAGTTGTGTGGCTATCTATCGCTGTGTCACCTCTCTCTCTCTCCCGCTTGCAACCGCCTTTGCCTTTCTCTGTAATCTTCTTTACTCCAACAACACTAAACCCAAGATTTCAATTCAATACACAGTTGCCAGTAGTCGGTGTATGGAATCTGAAAAACACATTGCATTCCGTTTCTCTTCTTGAATTTGACCGACTTGGAGTTTGACTGGATGAGCTCTCCATGCCTTTATTAGGTGAATTCAACCACTTTTGAATTTTAGCTCTCTCTCTTCAAATTTGTGATTGGGTTAATGGGTAAGTCTCAGAATATGTTGCCTATTTGGGATATGTATTGAAGTAGCCGTCATGTTTTATTCCGCAGATATAGCTACTACACAGCCTTGTTTTAGGAACAATGTCTGTTCAATTAGTTCTCACAATGTGTTTGCTACTAGATTTCTGTACAATAATGAGATTAGATTTGTATCTACTTGGAATTCCTTCCGAATACCACAAAAAGCTTCGAATTCCAGAATTAAACTGTTTCGGAGTGGGTTGATGATAAGGGCAATAGCTACCCTCGAAAAAGGACCCACCAAGAACACCAAAACCAATGAGGAACAAAACAATTTTGGTGGTGTGAGGATGGGAAAATATGCAGCAAATTCAACTTCTGTTGTTGTAGAGCAGCAGTCGCCAAGTGAGGAAGCTGAGTTGAATGAGAGAGAGAAGTTGAGGCGAATGAGGATATCCAAAGCTAATAAAGGGAACACACCTTGGAATAAAGGCAGGAAGCACAGTCCAGGTACTTAAAGCATGCCCCATTAATTCTTTTGAACTGTTTGTTATGGATAAGCTTTAATATTTTCAAGCATATTTGAACCATCTGCAGAAACTTTACAACGAATTCGAGAACGTACCAGGCTTGCAATGCAGGATCCTAAGGTGATGTCATGTAAGCATAATTTTGTGAATTAAGTAGTAAAAGATGAGAGTTTGATTAAGAAGAGGGAACCCCGAAAGTGCTCTGAAAACATTAGTACCTATTGTGCAACGACTTCTAATAATTTTGTGACATTATGGGCATGTGAAGTTATACCATCTAATGGTGAAGGTGTAATGCAAACTATGGGAAACCAATGAAAAGGTATAATAGAATGCAAGCAGGATCTAACTAAGGTGGACCTCAGCAGAATGTACAAATTAACATTTTTCTCAAGGGAAGAAGCTCAATCTTAATTCAGTGGAAGATGTGTTTTGTGGTCATTCGTCTAGGTTCAAACCTGTTTAAGGGTGCAGTGTGGGACTAGAGAATCAAACTCTTGATACATTTTAGGTACATGCCCTCCAGGCTCCAGGTATCTTGGAGAAGTTTGACATAACTGTATTTGTCATTTTTCAAATTCTCAGAGTTAGTGTCATTCTTTGGATGTCATTAATCTCAGTAAACTTCATTATGCATTTCTGAGAAAATAACTCAAGTCGATATTGGTGTCATCTGTGAATATTATGACATTATCCACATTACTACTATGCTATGTGGTCATCTATTTATGCATGTCATGACCCGATTTCTCGAGTCATGCTGTCATGGTGACACTTACTATACTCCACCAGTAGGTAAGTCAGCCCGTAATCCAGAACATCAAGTAAAAAGCGTAGAAACTAGCGAAAATAATAATCTAAACAAAGGACAACAAGACGGAATCAAACCAAAAAAAGTATTTACAGAAATCCCTTCCAGAATGGATGGTGTTCCACGGTGGTTATTGTTGAATTGGACCCTATTGGAGTGCACTGTTGGCTGGGTAGAGTCGGATGGGTTATCTTGGTTACTTTGGACTGGGAGCCCGTATTTCTTCTTCTCTCTGTGAACTTAGCTATTCTGTGTACCCGTCAAGCGTATGGGATCCGTTCAGGTTTTATTTGAACTTGCCATCATGACTCGAGAAGTGGGGTCGTGACAATGCCTGACTTAGTTCTTCCCAGCCAAGCTATATATAGTTGAAATATATACATAACTTCATGTGACTTACCTGCATAGGCACATGTCGAAGTGATTTTCAAAGTCACAATGAGGAGCAGATAGGAGCTTCCAGACTGTGGGACTGATATGTAACATTCCTTATTCATATGGGATATTTTTTTGCCCTTCGTGAATTTGTACGAGTATTTGAATCTCCTTTTGTATCAACACATTTAATTCCTTTGAATTGTTTGAAATCAATTGTGAACTAACCAGTTTTATACTTGAAAAGCTTGCATCCAAAATGTTCCCTGTAGAGGTAGAGTGCCTCTTTCTTAAAGAAGAGGAAGATGTGATTAGGTGATGATTCCAGCAAAGTTTTAAAACTTGTATGTTGACAACTTTCTACTCACAACTATCAGTTAGTCGTATTAACACTAGCCACGTTGTTGATCTTGCCACAACATTTTTCTCCTGGACAGGGTGTGACTTTTTCTTTCCCTTCATTTTGGTGTCTGAAATAACCTGTTTTATTCAGTCAACAACTTATTAAGATATTGTTCATTTCTGTTCAAATTGTGGCTATTGCAAATGATCTCGTAAAATCTGAGATAACCAGTTAATTATTAGTCAGCTATGATATCCATTTAATGTCATGCTTTAGAATATTTGCTTGACAATATTACTGATATGCTCTAATTATACAGGTGAAAATGAAGTTGGTTAACCTGGGGCATGCTCAAAGGTGGGTTTTGCAAATTATTCTTGAAATTCGTTCTTTCACCCTTTTGATAGCATAGTGAAGTCTCTTAATCAAGATGTGAGTGAAAAATAACTTGCACAATAGAACTTGTCTATTCTGGTAGCTTAAATAGCATAGGTATTGGACCAACCGATGCTTCCTATTTCATGATAACTTGTGCTTCAATATGTGAAACTCACGCTTCACTTGAAGTCACTTCCAAATGAGTGTGCAACAGACACATCGCAAGGTAATGCCTTAAGTTGACATGGCAGTAATGCGTGAGTTTTAATCTCTTCATCACGAGATTCTTCCTTGGGAATTCAATTTAACCTAGCAACATCGTACTAATTTAGCATTTCATATCCCTAATTGTAAAATCACCCTCTTTATCCAGAACCTCAAATTAATATTGGAGATTAGTGAAAATTTTATGTTTCAAATTGCTAAAGGAGACTTTTTCCCCTTAATTGCAGTGAGGAAACAAGGTTGAAAATAGGTGTTGCTGTAAGGATGGGGTGGGAAAGGCGCCGTGGGATGTTGAGGCTGCAGGAAACTTGCCACTATGAGTGGCAAAATTTGATTGCAGAAGCTTCTAGGAGGGGCCTTCTGGGTGAGGAAGAGTTGCAGTGGGACTCTTACGAGATCTTGAGCAAACAGCTTGAGCAGGAGTGGATACAGAGTGTTCAAGAAAGGAAAAATAGGCCCAGACTGAAGGGAAACAAGAGGGCTCCCAAATCTGCTGAACAGAGGAGGAAGATTTCAGAGGCCATTGCAGCTAAATGGGCTGATCCTGTAAGTGTCTTTCTTTGTTGGGACTGGACTTCTCTTTGGGAATAGCTCCATCCCTCCATCCACATGTTTTTCGTTTTCACCCTCCTCCATTCTTATGACTAGGATCACAGCTACGAGTTTGAAGGCTGCGAATTTGAATTTCCTCACATTTTGATAGCTTTCCAAAAAATGATTTTTTTACCAATCTACCTTTTCTTCCAACTAGGATTACCGTTCTCGGGTCCAATCCGCTCTGTCCAAATATCATGGAATACCCGATGGAGTTGAAAGAAGACCAAGGAGAAAGCCCGCTAATGATGAGCAGACTAGAAAAAGAAGCCCTCCGAAAAAAAAAGCTAATGAATTGGATAATCTGGTAAAGCCTGAGCCGAAGAGCCAAGTTCAACGTGTTCGATTGAGGAGAAAAAACACACCAATGTACAAGGATCCTTTGGCTAGTTCCAAGTTAGAAATGATAAAGAATATCAGGGCACAGAGAGCAGGTATTGACCAGAAGAAAATTGAAGCCGTCATGAGAGCAAAGTAAGTTGTTATTAAATCTTCGTTATCTCGGCATCTTTCCATCCTGAAGCATTAGTGCATATATTGGCAGGAAACTTAATTAGTACAATCTTCCTTCTATGGAAGTTCGAATTTTGTTTTTCCTATATATTTCCAGTGACTTATGGATGTCTTTAGACTTCGTTCGGAACTGAGAGGGGGAGAAATGGAAGTAAGGCAAGGTGGAAAAGGTAATATTATTCTTTGTTAGAGTAGGTAAAAGTCTCACATTGATTGGGGAATGGATTAATGATTTGCTTATATGGATTTGGGCCCTTTCCTCATGAACTAGCTTCTGGGGTTGAGTTAGACGCAAATATCATATCTTTACATTCTTCAATGAAAAAGGAATTTAATACTTCTTCGTCTCTGTTAGGTAAAGGAACGCGAGGGAATAATTGGTTTCCTTCTTTCAGTCTTCCTGTATTCTAGCCAGAGCAAATAAACTATTGTAGGATTTGTAGACTTCCCCTTCCTTTTCTTCTCTCTCTATTTTCCACATCTATATAAAAAATCTTTAAATGATTTATATATAGGTCAAAGGGTTGCGTTAAAAATTTAGAAAGTCCCTCCTCCTTCCGACTCTTCTATCCCCCTTCCCTTCCCCAAAGAAGGAAGATAGTGCAAGAAAGGTGATTGAAGAAGAAGGTTCTTCGGGCTTCTACCCTTGCTTGTTTCCATAATCTATAATGATGAAAAAACGTATTGATGATATCATTTGTCTTTTTAACTTTTTTTCGTAGGAGGTGAAATGTAATAGTGGAGTAAACTATAATCTTGAAACAGGGCCTGGTGATACCTCAAACTGAGGAGATGTCTAAATTATGGATTTCAGGACAATATATATTTCTACACGATTATTTTATTAGTATCAATCTGCTAGGTAGTAACTGATAAGTTCTTAGGAGGTGAAATGTAATAGTGGAGTAAACTATAATATTGAAACAGGGATGTTGATACCTCAAACTGAGAGGTCTAAATGATGGATTTTTGGACAATATCTATTTCTACACGATTATTTTAGTAGTATCAATCTGCTAGGTAGTAACTGATAAGTTCTTAGGAGGTGAAATGTAATAGTGGAGTAAACTATAATTTTGAAACAGGGCATGTTGATACCTCAAACTGAGGAGAGGTCTAAATGATGGATTTCAGGACAATATCTATTTCTACACGATTATTTTATTAGTATCAATCTGCTAGGTAGTAACTGATAAGTTCTTAGGAGGTGAAATGTAATAGTGGAGTAAACTATAATATTGAAACAGGGCATGTTGATACCTCAAACTGAGGAGAGGGCTAAATCATGGATTTTAGGACAATATCTATTTCTGCACGATTATATTATTAGTATCAATCTACTAGGTAGTAACTGATACGTTCTTGGTGTGCTAACAATGTTGCAGAGCATTGATAGCTGAGGCTGAGAAGGCAGCAGAGGCCTTGGAAATGGCTGCCCATAATAGCCCTGTTGCTCAAGCGTCGCTAATTGAAACTAGGAAGCTCATTTCTGAAGCTATCCGCTCCATTGAATCTATAGAGAAAGAGGTGTCTCTTTCAGATGGAGATCTTTCACCACCTTCAACTGAGCTGGGTAGCAACACTGCAGACGAAGGAGATTCGGAATTTGGAGCTCTGGCTGATCCTAGTGAAAGAAGAATAAATGGTTGGCATTCTGCGACGCCTATGGACAGGGGTATTTATCATTTAGATGATGGACGACATGCCTTGCGAGGTTTACCCAATGGTAAAAGCACAACTCTCTTGTCAAGCTGCAGTGACTATGACTTACTTGGTGACAGGCAGGAAGTCTATCAAATGATCTCCAGTAATTTATCTCTGGAAAAGGAGGTCAATGTAACACAGTCCACCAACTCGACTCAGAGATTTGATGAGAAGGATGAAGCTAATGAAAGCCCAGGAGATGAACAGAAACAGCTTCTAAACAGGGATGAAGCTAATGCAAGCCCAGGAGATGAACAGAAACCGCTACCAAATGGATTGATTTCTGGCTCAAAGACTGAGGCGACGACCACCACCAGCACCAAGAAATGGGTCCGTGGGAGGTTGGTTGAAGTAAGTGAAGGATGTTAGATTAGCTGAAAGATTATTTGAAGTATCCGATTTACACACTTGGAATGCATCTCATGGATGCACTATAGAGTACACTTGGCGTAGAACAATTTTTTTGACAAAGGGAGTTTTATCTGCAAATCAAATGATAGTCTGAGCTTTGATAGTTGCAAATAGGCATTTCAGTCTATAGTTTCATGCTAGTTACATATTCTGTTGTAATCTCTGTTTCATGACCATTTATGTAAAGTTTCAGGATCGCATTGGGCTTCACTTAGTTCATTCCAATTATTGTGACATTTGTTTCGTTTCTATCAATGTAGTATCATTGTGCGAGGATGATGTTAAAGCAAATGTCTTAGATTACATGACCAACAAGCAGATAGAGATTATTACATATGAGTAGAGTATAACAAGTGCACTTTAGCTGGAGAAGCGTATAACGTTCCAGTTCTTCAGTTGGGAGTCGATAGCATTCTCCATTTCTCGCCTCTTCTTTTCCTTCACTTCCCTAGCTTGATTGATCTCCACTTCAACTTGTTCCTTCTGCAAAATCAGTACATTCTAATAGCAAAAGAGATGAGAAGAGAAAGGGAATGAAGGACGTATCAATCACTTACATCGACAACGTCAGGGATGGGAAGCTTGGTGCCGTGGACGGCGGAGCGATTAGCTGCTTTGCCAACAGACCGCAGTGCAGAGTGACGGAAAACGACCTTAGCGGTGGTTTGTGCTACTTTCAACACTCCCTCCATTTTCTAAATTACACCGATCACAAATCAATTCTTTTTGCTAAATATTTGCATCATCTCTACATTATATATATTAGTAACAACGAGGTCATGGATATGGCAAAGCCACGTGGCTTCATGTCTCGCTGCATCGTCAACTCCAGATGTCTCTAGTGCACAGTTGAAACTATTTTGTGTTCCATTTATTATAAATTTATTCCATATTTTTTAGGACGTAATAATTCCCAAGTCAAAATTAGGGTCTGAAATTTATTTATTTAGACATATAAATGTCAAAGTTCAAAATATATTTAATTTTGAAATTAGACTGAAGTCGAAATTATCAAACCTAGAGAATTGACAAAAAGAAATAGAAGTGCGAGTAATAATTAAATAAAATTATTAAATACTCATCTGAATTGACTTATTTTAGATACTTTTAAAATAGAAAAAGTTTTAAATTATTAGAATAAAATTAAAAAATACTTATAAATATTTATTCTAAAGCTAAATAGCAAAAATAAATCATATGACTTATCAGTCAAAAGTGAATCTAAATAGGTTCTAATTCAGTCTAAATTAAACGCGGCAACTAAGGGCCCGTTTGGATGGGCTTAATAAAAGCAGCTTTAAAAAAATACTTTTTAAAGTGCTGAAACTTATTTTTAAAATAAGCAGTTATGTGTTTGGATAAAAGTGCTGAAATTGCTATGCCAAACGTGAAAAGGGAGAAATGGAAGAAAGAGATGTTAGGATTATGTGGGTAATTTGGATATTGTATAAAAATATTAAGGGCAAAAAGATAAAAATATGGTCAACTTAAAACAGCTTATAAGCTAAAAAAAAAAAGCACCCCTACCCCAGCTTTTAACTTTTGGCTTAAAATAAGTTTTTTTTAACTTAAAATAAGTTATTTTGAGTCTTGCCAAACAGCTGAATAAGTCAAAAATCAACTTTTAAGTCAGTTTGACCAGCTTTTAAGCTGAGCCAAACAGACTCTAAGGGCCCGTTTGGATGGGTTTAATAAAAGCAGCTTTAAAAAAGTACTTTTGAAAGTGCTGAAACTTATTTTTAAAATAAGCAGTTATGTGTTTGGATAAAAGTGCTGAAATTGCTATGCCGAACGTGAAAAGGGAAAAATGGAAGAAAGAGATGTTAGGGTTATGTGGGTAATTTGGATATTGTATAAAAATATTAAGGGCAAAAAGATAAAAATGTGGTCAACTTAAAACAGCTTATAAGCTAAAAAAAAAAAAGCACCCCTACCCCAGCTTTTAACTTTTGGCTTAAAATAAATTTTTTTTAACTTATAATAAGTTATTTTGAGTATTGCCAAACAGCTAAATAAGTCAAAAATCAGCTTTTAAGTCAGTTTGACCAGCTTTTAAGCTGAACCAAACAGACTCTAAGCGAAATTCCCAAGGATCATTTGCGACCCTTCAAATAGGCCAAGGCCCAACACTGGAACCCGCTTCCAATCATGCATCTATAGCTAGTAGCCCAATACATTGAGGGGTCCTGAGCCAGACAGACCGATGGCGGGTCATTTTCTCCCACCGACGATGTGGTACTCTCATGATAGTAATTTCTTCGGCCGCACCTAGAAATATATTTACAAATCACAGGTAGCAGCAGTTGTTAACTTCACTGGACCACTCACCAAACACATCTCATCACTTTAGTTAATTATATAGAGCACAGAGTCGTCCTGTTTACTACAACAGTTTAGAGTCCAACAAATACCACTACCATTTGAATGCCGTAAGAACATGATGAGGGACAGAGAATCATCTGATGAAGAAGATGATCGAGAGAACCTGATCCATCAAAATGAAAGAGTAAATCACCTCTCTAAATCTCCACGCCCTTCCACATTCCAAATCGAAGACGTCAAGGACCGATTTGCCCTTTGTCGGCGCTTCAATTTCACCTCCGGTAAGACGTATTTACTGGCAATTATTCTTCCACTTCTGGTACTCATTCTTTATTTCGCCACCGATATCAAGACCCTATTTCAGACCACTGTTACCACCATAAAGTATGATGGTTCTGTCAATTCCATGCGCGAGTCCGAATTGCGGGCTCTTTATTTGCTTAAACAGCAGCAATTGGGACTTTTCAAGCTGTGGAATCACACACTAGTTAATGATACTTCTACTACACATAGCTTGGAGTCCGCTCCTGGGTTTACTTTGGTTTCGAGGTCCTCAATTGTCGAAGATCTCAAAGACGATTTGCTCAGACAGATTTCACTAAATAAACAAATTCAGCAAGTTCTTTTATCCTCTCATCAATTAGGTAACTCTTTAATTACATCAGATAATTCCACAGACCCTAGTCTTGGTGGTTTAGGTAGGTGTCGGAAGGTGGATCACAACTTGTCCGAGAGGAGAACTGTGGAATGGAAACCAAGATCCAACAAGTACTTGTTTGCAATTTGTGTCTCCGGCCAGATGTCAAACCATTTGATCTGTTTGGAAAAGCATATGTTCTTCGCAGCTCTGCTCAACCGCATTTTGGTTATTCCGAGCTCAAAAGTTGATTATGAGTTTCGTAGAGTCTTAGATGTTGATCATATAAATAAGTGCTTGGGGAGAGAAGTAATTGTGACCTATGATGAGTTTGCAGAAAGTCGAAAGAGCCATTTGCACATAGATAAATTCCTTTGTTATTTCTCTCAGCCACAACCTTGTTTTTTGGATGAAGAACGTGTTAAGAAGTTGAAGTCATTAGGGATATCTATGAATAAGCTCGAAGCTGCTTGGGATGAAGATGTTAAGAATCCAAAGAAAAGGACTGCCCAAGACATAGTGGCAAAGTTTTCAATGGATGATGATGTTCTTGCAATAGGTGATGTGTTCTTTGCTGATGTGGAGAAGGACTGGGTAATGCAGCCTGGAGGCCCCATTTCCCACAAATGCAAGACACTTATTGAGCCAAGTCGTCTTATTATGCTTACTGCTCAACGTTTCGTCCAAACGTTTTTAGGAGACAACTTTATCGCTCTTCATTTCCGCAGACACGGTTTTCTGAAATTCTGGTATGTTTTCTTTCGATGCCGGATCTGGTGTTTAATAGCTATTTGCTTTTGCATCTATCACTAGTAGGGGGAACAAGGCTGATCAATAAATTGCTTAGTAACTTTCATTTCCAAGCTCAATAATGCCTCCAATTATGTGTTACTGCCATAATGACAAAAGCTTCTTGTCTTAGTTCTTCCTCATCTTTTTATCATACATTACCACCTCTAACTCATTTATTCTTCTTCTCAGCAATGCTAAAAAGCCAAGTTGCTTCTACCCTGTTCCTCAAGCTGCAGACTGTATCAATCGTGTGCTTGAGAGGGCCAATTCTCCAGTAATGTATCTTTCCACAGATGCTGCAGAAAGTGAAACTGGTCTTCTTCAGTCACTTGTTGTATTCAATGGGAAGACAGTACCCCTTGTTCAAAGGCCTGCTCGAAATTCAGCCGAAAAATGGGATGCTTTATTGTACAGACATGGCCTTGAGGGTGACCCTCAGGTGAGTCAGAGATTGAACGTTAAATATGCACTTTGTCCATATTCATAAGCAGAAAATTAAGAGCAGCTACTTTATGTGGCACTGGACTATTCAGTTGGTAACTTTGACACTGGAACTTCTATGTTCTATCCTTTAGGGGCTTGCTAATCTTAATCTATCAAATGAGCACATTTCGAATTTGAGTTTAACCTCTAGCGACTTAAATTTTAATTCTATCTATGGGAAGTTAACATAGATCTGATCCAATTTTATCTTGGATAATATAGATCATCACCCTATTATACTTGCATTGTATTCAAGTCTAAACAAGGTGTTTAGAGGTTTCATAATTATTGTGGGTTGGTAGGGTTGAGAAGGTAAGGGAGGAAGGACATGCAAAGTGGAGAAGGTGTGAGCCATTTTTCAAGTGATAATGTAGGTTCTTGAATGTAGTTTGATGTCCTTTAGTTCTTCATGGGCTTAAGTCAACAGCAACAACATACCCAGTGAAATCCAAATCCCACTAGTGAAGTCCGGGGAGGGTAGAACGTATGCGGACTTTACCACTACCTTTCTGCGGCAGAGAGGTTGATTCCGAAAAAAAAGTCAAAACTGTATTTAGTATTTACTTATTAGCTGGCATGAAATTTGTAAATATTTCTCTTTGGCAAAAGAGAGTTTTTTCCTTCTTTTTAAAGATGCGTAGGATTTTGGGATGTCAAAATAGGATTCTAGGATGCTTACCAGTTTCATGAAGTACTAGATGTACAAGAAAGTTGTATTGAACTGGCTGTGCATTTTTGCTCTTGCCTGAATTTTATTTTTACGGGATCTAATGTGTATAGAAAGCCTAAGAGTCTGTTTGGATTGGCTTAAAAATTGGCCAAACCTACTTTTAAGTCATTTTTAGCTTTTGGAAATGTTTGGCAAAGTTAAAATTACTTAAAATAACTTTAAATAGTTAAAAACCTTAAGTAGGACTCTCTCTGCTTCTTATTTTTTTGTCTTAAAAGCTACTTTTTTTCTGCCTATCCAAAAGGGCTCTTAATGGTACCTACATTTCCGGGTAATAGGTACAAAATTAATCTGTTCAAGTCTGTGAATCCTACTGGATTTCTCATATTTTAGACACAATGGATTAATGCGTGCATCCAAACATCACATGTTTCTTCTCTTAGATTGTACAGTTTCTACCATCAGCTGTATGTAGGATCTTAGAGAACTTATTGGTAGAAGAACAAGGTTCATGTAACTTATAAATAGTATGGTTTTTCTATAGCTCATGTTATTATTCCTTATAGGAGACAGGCAACGCAGAAGCTGAACCCAGTAAAATGAAGTCTGCTTTTCTTTATTTTTCTTGCATTCTCTTGTTAAATTTTGTTTGTTGGTCTTGCATGCTCTTATTTGTCTGCTCATTTCCTTCATGAAGGTGGAAGCTATGCTGGACAAGACAATTTGTGCTATGTCTAGTGTGTTTATTGGATCATCAGGGTCTACTTTTACTGATGATATTTTGCGGCTACGAAAAGACTGGGGATCTGCTTCGCTTTGTGATGAGTATTTGTGTCAGGGTGAACTGCCAAACTTTGTCGCTGATGACGAGTGAAGCAGATAATGGTTGAGCATACTTCGTCTAGTACTCCTCAAGCTCATTCTGCTACTGGACAAGTTACTCTGCCCAAAGCAATTGCTCTACTTGCAAAGCAAATGAAAAATTGTGTTGGAGTAAAGAGTGATATCTGTTGTTATATTGTCTGTTCCATACTTGTAATCTCGGTTCTTTAGCATAGATGGCCTATTTGGCCAATTCTTTTGGTCTGTATTCTAGTGTATAATATTGGTTAGCGGAGTAACAATGTTTTGTTCTGTGTAGCTGTTTTATCTCTTGCGACCAGTTTTAGAGTTTGTAGGTTTGCATATTGACACATACAAATCTCAATATTCAGGATGAAAAAAGACAACTTCACTTTCTTGTGGTAGAAAATGGAGTTGTTTCATTTCTTTCTCTTTAGTTCTTTGTTTGTGTTTTATGTATACTGAGGGAAAATCAGAAAAGCTGAGGCAAATATAAGTGGATCAGAATCAGCATGCTTTCAGAGATGGAAAAAAGAAATCGACATGTTTCATATTCCGCTCACACTTTGTTTTCTTTACTCTTGTAATTTCCTTTCCGCTCGTTGAGAAAAGATGAAAATGTATACAAATAATACAGAAGTTTCTGTTCAATTTTGCTATTAATGTTCATTGACATTTCTCATTTGTTTCACAGCTGAATTGACTGTTTTGCTCAATCAATTCATTTTACTAACCAGCAAGAATGTTTTTCTATTATGACATAATAATTTTTCAGCTCTACTAATTCAAAAGAACTGATAAGATATACATACACCTATCGCATACTCTATAATACTCAAAACCATACTATTTAAATGCTCTTGTACGTTCAGATATTAGCAACTGCATAGTTCTTACATGTAAGTTCTGATAATATCCATTTTTCTTTAAGATATTTGTTATTTTAATCCTTAATTAATTGTTATTAGTTGATACCTTTAATTACCGGAGTGGGCTTAAAATTTGTGAGCCCGTTAGGATTTAACCCGACAAATCGGGCCTATTTAGGCCGTCAGATCACGTGGATTAGAAAGCCCTATATATGATGAGTCGTCTGCTCTGTTTCTCTGGTATTTGTTCCCATTCTCTTCTTGTTTCTCAAGAAAACTAAAAGACTTTTGCTTCTTCCAATCTGAAGGCAATGGCACCGGCAGCAGATGTGGAGGATGAGATTAAGGACGAGAAGAACCCTAGGCCTCTTGATGAAGATGATATTGCTCTACTCAAGACTTATGTACTCTTCTTCCTCGCCTAATCTTTTTTATCGTATGCCTTCTTTCTAATTTTAGTTAGACAAATGGTTGCCCACTGTTGCAACCATATCGTGATGATGCAAAAATGCAGAATTGCGAAGAACTCACAGGTTATACTTAAACAATGAGAATTTAGAAATCACAAAGCTATGTAATAAGTAATGAGCTGAGAAAACTAAAGGAGTTTATTAATGTTAGATGGTATTTGTACTTTTCATACTGATAACTAGTATGAAACGATCCCTACGGCCTAAATTAACTTGAGACTACTTCTATTGTACCTAACAAATTTATATGTGCTACATTTGAGCTGCACTTGAGATATGTATGGTTTTCTTTTCCTTTATTTTAATTAATATGTACTGTTGATGGAATTTTTGATTTCCTAAGTTACGCGGAAGGCCGGACCATATAGAAAAGAAATGAGCAACATCCAGGGTCCAAAATTTTTCTCATCAGCTTGAAAGCAACCATACAACAATATGACCTTCCATTTACTTCCAGATGTGCCGACCCTCCTTGATATAGGCTTTGGCAGATAATTCATGAGATTTTTCTTGAAATATAAGTAAGTGAAGTGGCTAAGTTTTCCAGCTCCGTTAAGAGAAGGAGCAAAGAGTAAATTATTACCAGCATAATTAGATGAAGAACCTGCTTTTGATCTGCCCTGTCGAATGCTTTCTCATTCTTGTGTTTTGGAAGATGGCTACCCTGCTACTACGTCAGACTGTACAATCCCCTTCTGCTTTGAGCAATTAGCACCCTTTAAATCTGAACAGACCTTTTCTGTTACCTATAACTTCTTTTCTTTCCATGGTTTCTTTCTTTCATACGATTCGCTTAATCCTCTATGAAATCAATGTTTAGTGGACAATCATCAGCATCATGAAACCTTGCTCCTCTTGAAATGTTACAGAGGTGGAGAACTTAATATTCACTCCGATAAAACAGAAATTAGGCTTACTCTTACAAGTTCTTAAGCCATACCCATCTTACTTGAAGTAAACCTTCTTACAGTTTGGAGATTTATTTACTAAAATATGGTGTGATCACGTAATAGGGGTGTATAGTTCTTGGTGATAAAATATCATTTGTTTGGATAGACATTGCATGAGTGCTATTTATGTAAAGAGTGTTTGATCACATTTCTATATGTACTTCTGGTGTGCAAGTCCGATCACAGACACATCCTACACTATATGTATTAAGAGTATGCTATTTCTTTCCTTGTGAAATTTACAGTTTGGTTCCTTTTCTCTAGAAATATCTTCTTTCATTTTGAAAGTATATGCGACTAAGTATCTGATCATTGTTTTAATTAAATCACTGAAATGCTCTTTGCAGGGTTTGGGGCCTTATTCCACAAGCATAAAGAAATGTGAGAAGGAAATCAAGGAAATGGCAAAAAAGATAAATGATTTGTGTGGTAAGTATTTGTAAGTATTTGCTTTTTGTCTTTGATGTTGAACTAATTAATTGTATCTCTAAATGAAACTACTGTTCTTTGCCGCACATTGTGGTCTTTGTTTTTTCTGGGGAGACAGAAAGGAGGAACATAAAGCTTTTCTTGTCCCTTGATCCTGGGAATTGATTTGCTTCTGTAAAATGTGTAGATGTGTTTTCCTACTTTTTTCTTTATATATTTCCCTATATATGCATGGTGAATTTCAACTTACTGTCTTACTGATCATGCAGGTATTAAGGAATCTGACACTGGGTTGGCTGTACCAAGTCAGTGGGATCTAGTTTCAGATAAACAGATGATGCAGGAGGAGCAACCTCTTCAGGTGTGGCTTCTTTTGGAAATGAAAGTTGATTAAGTCTTTGCTTGTCAGATACTTTGAAGCTGTAACTAAATCTTTGGAGCAGGTGGCTAGGTGTACAAAGATAATTAGCCCCAATACTGAAGATGCAAAATATGTTATAAATGTCAAGCAAATTGCTAAGGTATGTTATCCTTTCTTTTGCATATCGCCTTGGCAGTATTAATTTCATTTCTGACAGTATTTCAAGTTGTGTGAGTGTCTTTTGTCTTGTAAGTCTCTGCAAACTCATCCAGAATTAGGTCTGTGCTTAAGCAGTAATAAGAAGTATATTGTGGTTAACAGCAACACATAAAAAATTTGACTTTTCTTCGGAGAACTTACACTGATTAACTAACGGGATATCTTCCCATGTTTTTGTCTTTAGCCTGAGAATTTGTACTCTTTAGACTGCTTTAGTTTTTTTTGGGTGAATGATGTATTTCCATGCGACAATTGTTGCAGTATCGTTGGTTGGATTTATTTTGCAAATTGCAATGGATTATGATCACCTTTTTTGACTATATGCTTTTTTCGTACCTGCAGTTTGTTGTTGGATTAGGTGATAAAGTTTCACCAACTGATATAGAAGAAGGCATGAGAGTTGGGTAAATTCTTCTTCTTATTGTTCTGTCTCAGGATCTTGTAGCATGGTTTGATGTTTTGCTGTGGTCTGTCCCCCCAAAAAGTGCTGATTTGTCTAGCGAGTTGTTCATAACTTTTTGCTGGAGATGGTGAAAGAAAGCAACACTTATCTCTGTTGGCTTAGCAAGCATTTTATCTTTTTAATTGGTGGATCCACAATTCCACATTCTCTATCAGAAGCACACTGTTGCTTATTGCTGATTATGAAACTTGATTGGTGCATATCTTGCAAAATTATTAGTTTGTGGAATGGACCCAACAACTTACCTTCTTTTCCTGCTAAAGATGGCCAGTATAGTCTATAGATATTATTTAGCTTTTAGGTGGAACATCTGTAAGATTATTAAAGTCTTCTGTTCCTTTAAAATTTTGTTGACTCTTAGCTTGACTATTTTTGTTGATGTTGCAGCGTTGATAGGAATAAATATCAAATTCAGATTCCGTTGCCCCCCAAAATTGATCCAAGTGTCACAATGATGACTGTCGAGGAAAAACCTGATGTTACATATAATGATGTTGGAGGATGCAAGGAACAAATTGAGAAGATGCGAGAGGTGATTATGAGTGTTCATTCTTCTGTTGTGTTTCATATTTTCCCTTTTCCACTTTGGTTGACGTTTGACAAATTGGTTTATGCTCCTTCTCTTGCTTAATTAACAACAGGTTGTTGAACTTCCCATGCTTCACCCTGAAAAATTCGTCAAACTTGGAATTGATCCCCCTAAGGGTGTTCTCTGCTATGGTCCTCCTGGTACTGGGAAAACATTGCTTGCCAGGGCTGTTGCAAATCGTACGGATGCATGCTTCATTCGTGTTATTGGTAGTGAGCTTGTTCAGAAATATGTTGGTGAGGGCGCTAGAATGGTTCGCGAACTGTTCCAGGTTAGAAGCACTCTTTTTTTATATTTATTTTCTTTGGATTACCTAGGTATCCCCCAACTCCAATTGGTCTATTGGTAGAAAACTCAGGAGAGTATTGACCTGCACCTCTACCATGTTCCGACTTAAATACCACACCTCGTGTCAGTTACAGGTTCAAATTCGTGAGGTGCAACCACCTAACGTCCTTACTATTGAACCAAAACACCACTGTGAGATAATACACTCTTATTGTTGAACTCGTTTATGCAAGATTCAACTTTAGCATTGATTCTTGACTGGAACTTTGCTATGACAGATGGCACGCTCCAAGAAGGCCTGCATTGTGTTTTTCGACGAAGTAGATGCCATTGGAGGTGCACGATTTGATGATGGAGTTGGGGGAGACAATGAGGTTCAAAGAACCATGCTTGAAATTGTGAACCAGCTTGATGGTTTTGATGCTCGAGGGAATATTAAAGTTCTCATGGCAACCAATAGGTTAGATTGCCTATATGTTGCAAAATAATTTGTTTATATGTTGCAATTGTTTTTTCCTCCATTAGTGTACACATTTACTTATGTTATTTCACGTTTTTGTAATTAAAATTTGGATCTATGGGTCAATAAGTGCTGGACAGAGACGTGAATGGCTCTCCTGAGCATGTTTCAAGTTGACTTCATATATATATGCTACTGAAAAAAGTCACCTAGGGCTGAACCACATGAAGTCCCTTGTGGGCCTGATTTTTTTTTAATTTGATACTCTTGAAGGTTCTTCCTCTTTTTGTGCTCTCTTGGTGGTCTGAACTTTTCTTTTTTTTTTTTAATATAATAGTCTATGGTCAGGAATGACATGTGGTGTCTTCAAACAAATACTCATGCTTGGTAGCGTAAAATGCTGCTCACACCTTGTTATCATCTCGCTCAACTTATAACTCCATCCTATTGTTTACAGACCTGATACACTTGATCCAGCTTTATTACGTCCTGGACGATTGGATCGGAAAGTTGAATTTGGGCTGCCTGATTTGGAGAGTAGAACACAAATATTTAAGATTCACACACGGACAATGAACTGCGAGCGGGACATTCGGTTTGAACTCTTGGCCCGACTCTGTCCTAACTCTACAGGTAATCTCCAATAAACATGAGTAGCATGTCAGACATTATAAAATAAGCAATAATACATCTGACTTATGGGCTTTAACTGTGTCTGGCTGATTGTAACACCTACCTTCGTCTTTTGATAGCTTAAAGACTATTCTCGTAAATCAGATATTTGTACTGTCATACTAATGAAGACTAGGAAATCATTTAAGTGCCAGCTTTCCATTTTAGGGTTTGTCAGAAAATTACAGGAAATCATTAGAAGTTTTA
The DNA here is from genome assembly GCF_001406875.1 of Solanum pennellii. Classification (NCBI taxonomy): domain Eukaryota; kingdom Viridiplantae; phylum Streptophyta; class Magnoliopsida; order Solanales; family Solanaceae; genus Solanum; species Solanum pennellii. Next base: position 75,081,999 of record NC_028639.1, read on the forward strand.
AGAAATTATTTCTCGTAGTTGTTCTATGTAAACAAGGTCCTATAACTTTTGCTGACCGTATGTCATCCATCTCAGGCTACCATCTTTCTTGATACCTTTTGAATCTGATTCTCTCATTGTTGTAGGGCAACTAATTATTGTTTTGTCATGTTTGTTTGTGCTTCTGTTAGAAGTTTAAATAGCTTTAATGCTATGGGGGAGCTTAGATTAATTGCCATGATAGGCGCACACTGCTAGGGACATAAGATCTCTGTGAGCTATTGATGCACTTAGACTGAAGTTGAGGACGCAGCATCAAAGTCAAAGGAGAAATGTATGGTATATATGATATATAAGCAGAGATGAATAGGGACCGTAACATTCTATTGGTTCTTTTTGTTCCAGGAGCTGACATTAGAAGTGTGTGCACGGAAGCTGGAATGTATGCTATTCGAGCGAGGAGGAAAACTGTCACGGAGAAAGACTTTTTAGATGCTGTGAATAAAGTCATCAAAGGGTATCAGAAGTTCAGTGCAACACCGAAGTACATGGTCTACAATTGATTGGGCCTCTTTTTGGCTCTTGATGGAGGGGACAAAAGGCATTGACAGGAACAAGGAGCTTTCATTTGATCATGAAAAATATAAATGTTTGTCTTGGTTACGGCCTGGAAGATGCAGGGATCAGATGTGACTTGTGCATTTGAAAACCTTTGATGATTGTTGTCGGTACCAAAAGAGAACTCTATTTCTCTGATGGTTTTCTCTGTTTCAGCTTCTTTAGTTGTACTTCCATTCATAGCTTTGCAATGTTTTGTTTTGATTGCCCACTGTTACACATCTTCAAAGAGATACATTAGTTTTTTGTTCTGCACATGCTTCCTGGTGTCATGTGTGCAATATAACATTTTTAGTATAATAGATAGATAGAGATATCCAGCAAATGTGTGAAGGTGACTCAAATTCTGAATGATCCTTATACAGTGGTAGTCACATCACATACATATTTAGGTGGTTCATTGTAAAATGCAAGGAGATTTAGTGCCCTGCCCTGTGTATTGCCCAACATTGTTTCCCCTGGTCATGATGAATCATTCCTCTCCAGATTCTTTGGCCCCAAAAGTCGCAACCAACAGCAAGTGATTGTGTGGATTCAAGTATCCTTCCTCTTGACATCTCATTATATTATAAGCTTGGCGTAAACAACCAGGGTAGGCTTGCAGCTAGTTGGTAAGTAATAGTTGCCATCGGTTGCAATGTCATGTCAAGCGTCATGTAAGATAAAGAAAATTTATTGTTGGGTGTTGGGGTATAGCACTAGTACATGTTTGTTCAGATGATAGTTTGTAATGTGACATCATATGAAAATATGAAATAATATTATTTCTTTACTCCCGCTGTAAGAACAATTACAAGTCAAAAATTCAGATAAAAAAAGGGAAAGAACTGAAAATAAATTATGCACTATGAACAAATTTTAGCATCTCGTTTTGGTACAATGCACTCCAAGTCTGCAAAACAACAGGCTCGACGTCAGTTCTCATGACACCTCCACGTGTTAGAATAGGCAACATCAACGTCATATGGAAAAACTATGGTTCATAGTCCGGGCCATCTGTTTCACCCCTTGAAGTACCCTGATCAGCACCAAATGTCCTCTTGCTCATGTTTGCTCGTTGCACTAGCCGAACTAATGCTTCAACCACTTCCGACATAGGTGGCCTGAACTCCGGTTCAGGCTGCCACAAAGGGAAAAAAAATGAGAGGTCCATTGAGTGATTTAAGGAACTAGATTAAGTAGCAGATTTCTGAAAGCTAATCATATACTTCCAGTTCAAAATATTACCTGGACACACAGAGCTATTACATCAGCAAAGCGTGATAGAGATTTAACAGGATAGAGCCCCTCGAGTGCTGGATCAACCATCTTAGCTAGGGCATCAATATCATGCAGCTGAGGTGTTGCCCATCTAACTAGAGATTGTTCAGATCTTGTTCTTGCGCTGCATTAAGAGAACATCATCAGAAATTTTTCTGCACCTTCAAATATGTACTGTTTCTTTAAGAAACTTACATAATATCATGGCATGCTAAATAACATTACCTATCAAAAGGTTTTCGTCCGGTAAGAAGTTCCAACATAACCACTCCAAAGCTGTACACATCACTTTTTATGGTACACAGTCCAGACATAGCAACTTCGGGGGCACCATATCCCGATCCTGTATTATGGTTCAATGCCTACAAGAAGAGATTGATACTCGTGTGAATATCAGGGAATTGGCTTTATGATGAAAATCTATACTAGCTGAAAAAGAAGAAAAAAGACACCTTGCAGAAAACTACTAGATACTTCTCAGCTTCTGAGTCAATCTAACTTTCATGGCAACAAAATTTCTTTTTTGATATTTGATAGTTCATGGTAAAGAGTATACACCTTCTATAGATATGATACAGCGGATGACTTATATCGAAGATCTGAATAAATTTCTGGTTTCTTTTATCCAAGGACAGATGAATAGGCAAAGAGGATGTAAGTACAGCCATATAGGCATGTGCATGAGCACCCTTATGCATATGCATTTGTCAATCAGAACCCATATTCATACATTAGGGGCCAGTTTGGAAGGAAACCCTGGCAATTGCATTTGATGTAATTATATTGTCTTGTCCTGTTTGGAAGGACAAGTAATTACTTGGTCAGTAATAGGTGTAATTGGCAGTGTGTAATTACACTCTACAATCACAGGCAAAGGCTGTGAATTGCTGGTAATTACATGGTGTAATTACCCCTGATTACTTTTTTATTTCTTTTTTTTATTTCTATTTTTATTTTTTTACTTCTATTATTTCAAGTTCTTTTTTTATTTTTATTATTCTAAAAATTTGTAAAAGTTTATTTTTTATTTTATATCATTATATTTCATTTTCTTCTTGTTCTCAACCTTACTTTACCTGACTCTATGCAATTTTCTCTTTTTATCTATTTGTTTATGCTATGCTTATTTTTCTCATTAGCATAATTTTTTATTAGTATTCTAATTTTTAAATTAAAATAAAATTTATTGTTAAGTAAGGTTATAGACTTATGTTTTCATTATTAAGAAAAAATAAAAATAAATCATATTTATTGCTATGTTGAAATTTGTTATAAAAGTATTATGTCAAATATTTTGTTTTGAATTTATAACTTATGTTACATTTTCGATTTATTTGTTTTAGTAACATTGAATTTACATTGCACGTCATTTTTTAATTAGACTGATATATTATATTTTTTGTCAAACATTTAATAGTTTATAATATTTTATTTATATATTATTCTTTTTATCAAACATGCATTTAATGATGTTCGTAGAAACTTCATATTTTTAGTTGTTACGATCAATTCAATTGAAATATTTTGATTTGAAAATATAAATCAATTATTTTTTCATAACATTAGTTACAGAAAATATGTTTATTAATTAATATTTTTTTTAAATGGAATATATATATTAAATATTTAATTTAATGTCATTTATAAAGTTCCTTACTGTCTAGTATAAATTTTAAATAATTATTTTTTATTTTTAAAATTTATTTCTATAATTTATGATTGCAAAGAGAACATGTGTAATTACACTGTGGCATCCAAACAGGACGTGTGTAATTATATGTAATTATACTATGGCAATCAAACAGGTCAATGTAATTACTAGGATGGTAATTACTATCCTAGTACTAACACCAATTCCAATTACCAATACCAAGTGGCTTTCCAAACATACACTAGAAGATATAGCAACATCCAACAAAAGCGACTTGGCAAAGGAATCCTGAAAGCTAGGAGCTATAGCTTACCTGATCTGCATCAGCAATAAGACTTGCCAATCCAGAGTCTGATAGATGAGGATTGAGTTCTGCATCAAGTACAATATTTGCAGACTTGATATTCTTGTGAACCAAAGATGGTGAACAAACTTCGTGCAGATACCTGCAAAGGATGCTTATTTAGCTACTACTCTAGAAACTTGAGAAGAAGATGGAAAGATCAGTATATTTCTTTTCTTTCAATGTTCAGAGGTCCCATGTTCAGATAAGAATCATCTTCTTGCATGTTACTGATCATCAATGTTCCAGAAATCTAAACTATTTAGTGTAATTCATAATAAATGATTTAAGTCTGATTTGAACCCAGGAACACTGCTAGAATTACTGATTTCTTAGGTATTGGAGTTCACAATATATATATCTCCACCTCCTCTTCAGGAAGAAAACCTGGTCTTTTCTTCTCTCTCTCCCCCCTCCCCCTCCCCCCCCCCCCC
>NC_028639.1:75086839-75113670 GCF_001406875.1 Solanum pennellii
CCCCCCCCAGGAAAAGAAACTTCATAATTGTTGAGTACAGATACCAGAAAATATATGACAGAGACTAGTATTTCAACCAATGGTACAAGGAAAATATAAAACCTTGTTGTGAGCTCCGTGAACATTATAAAATGGCATCAAATATCATAGTAATCATGGAAACTCACTCTAGTGCTCTTGCCGTGCCTAGTGCAATCTTAACTCGGCTATTCCATGTTAGAGGCTTGCTTTCCTCATCTGACAGATGCAGGAAATCATGCAAAGAACCATTTTTGTGGAATTCATAAACCAACAGATGCTGCCCGTGCTCTGAACAATATCCAACCAGCTCAGTAACATTTGGATGGTGCAACCGTGATATTTCAGAAACAATATCGAGAAAATCTTCAGGATTCTGGAGTGCAGAAGAGTTGATTTTCTTGACTGCAAGAACCTATGGCATTTCAAAAATTAGGAAGGAACTTATGAGGATGGTTCAGTTACACAGGACAAGATGATAGTAGCTCCAGACTGAGTTTTGAACAAACATATTTTTCAACTAATTTTTTTATGATCAAACTTCTTTCTTTCTTTTTCTTTAGATAGGTACTAATTCATATTGAACATTTATCTGTCATTTCAACAATCTTGCTTAAACATTCGTTAGCAGCACCTCAAATATTCATGATATGAAATTTTTATCCAATTAGAGAACCATTTTCTTTACATAGATAGTCAGTTAGTCATAAGCGAGAAATCATACCTTTCCATCATCAAACTGAGCCCTATAAACACGCCCAAATGATCCCTCGCCAATGAGGTTATCAACATTGAAGCTATCTGTCGCCATCTGTAGGTCTGCAATCGAATATTGTCTTGCATCTATTTTAGCTGTATTAACTTTCTTGGGTGGGACAATTGGTTTTGCTGCTATGTCAGCTTCATCAAATGACTTGTGGCGTTCAATAGGTGGAGGTCTTAGATTTACTACCGCAGGAGCTTCAAATACTTTCACTATTGGCGCAGAGGAAGCTTCATTAGTTTTCAACTCTGCAGTAAAAAAAAGGACAATGGACAGAAAATCCAGACAGAGAAGAAAGCACAAGACTGTAAGTGTCACAAACAGGCAAATGCATAATCAGGTACGGATTAATGAGATACGGAAGTGAGATGAGGCTTGAGATAAAGGAGTGAGATGAGGATTAAAAGGCATAACTATGCACCACAAGTGATGGAGTTGAGAAAAGCAAAGAATTAGATTTGCAAGGAGGTGAATTTGGTGGTGAGCACAAATGGTTTAGAATGGGAGAAACTTTCACTTAGCTGAAAGTTGCATTTTGAAGCAATAGTTGTTCAATAAAGGTCAATTAGAATTATGAATAGTAGTTTCATAGGAAAGGCAAACCATCAAGGGGAGCTTACTTATAACAAGCATAGGACCAGATCCACAGAAAGAGATCATAAGGCTGAAGTTTTCTTCATTATCAAAAAAGCCCAAGTTTTCTTCATTATCAAAAAAGCTGAAGTTTTCTTTATCCCACTGTCAGCTTCAACAGGCAATACAGAGTCTAAAACATCAGTTCAGACTTCTACAATCAAGTTCTTGGAACTTTTCAGTAAGTAAGAAGTTTTGCTTCCATGGAAGATAGGACCTATCAGCCTTGGCGGTTTTACATTTCGATATAATGTTCGTTTTTACTTTGGTGTTTTTCTTTTATAGAGAAGACAGTGGCTGGAACGTGTTGGTCCACTATTAGTTAAACATTACATGCACTGATAAAGCACAAAGGTTAAAATTGATTCTCCAAAGTCACTTCCATAAAATTTCCACTTCCTGCAGTAGGTCTATTTTGTACCTTTTTAAGCAGGATACAGGAATGAGGCTGATGATAGTATGGTTGAATGATATGTTCCACAGTTAAATAACAATCACAGAGATCATGAAAGTGTATAATAGACATCTTAACTGATAAAACCAAGAAATTATGAAAAGAAGTACCATGTACTTCCTGGGGGGGAGCAAGCGGAGCAAATGGCTGATTTTCATGTTTCTCAATGTCCGTCGATGACCGTTTCAATCTCTTCTTGATAACAAAGAATGCTACAATTGCCCCAACAACTAGAACAGATATCACTATGCCTGCAATGGCTCCACCCCCTATCCCCGATTTACCACCACCATCACCACTGCTTCCACCATCAGAAGGGCTATTATTGCCTCCAGATTTGTGGTGCGGCCTGCTTGCAGGGGGTGTGCCAGGTGGAGGAGGGGGTGCAGATCCTGAGTTCCACGAGTTACCATTTGATCTGTAACAGAAGTGTCACAAACCTTGAATAAATTCAAAGTACTTCTGAAACAAATTTCAAAATTTATTACACTAACATGGTATACTTACTTCGTGATCCCTTTCAAGTGATCAGGAACCCAGCCAGTAAAACGGTTGTTCTCAACATTCCTAAAGCATAAAGGAATACACATGACTTTCAACCATGCTTTCAATCGAGACTATATAAATGAGATAAAACATCAAGGATAACATCTAAAAAGAAGCATAGACTGAAAACTCACAAATCGTCCAGAGGAAGATTGGCTAAGACATCAATAGTTCCTGTAAACTGGTTGTTCTGCAAATACCTGCATACTTCAACACGTAAACTTCCCACTAAACGACTCAACCAATTGTCTACATGGATGAAGTAGAAAATTTATTATCTCACATTTTGTTCATACTAGTCAGTGCCTTGAAGCTTTGAGGAAGATCACCCGTCATAGAATTGAATGAGAAATCCCTGAAGCGTACAGATAAATCAATCAAAAACTATGAGACAGAGAATGATTAACTAGTCATTTAGAGGTTTCTAAGACTTGACTAAAGAATATCTCGAAATGTATACAGCTTCTTAGTTAACTTAACTGGGACAGCCACATAAGTTTACAGATTATAACAAGGATCAGATACTGTTTTTCATGATATTGACTTTCTTTCCCAAAGCAACAACTCAGATGGGAGAAGGAGAGTTAATACTAATGAAGTAAGAATGACATGTTTTACCAATAACACCTCATAAATGAGTTATGACCACAACTTTGTAATACTAAAACACTCAAGAAATGACATGAGAGGAAGATAGGGAAGACTTACAATGTATCAAGAGAAGACAGAGAGTCGAACATGACAGTCACTTGTCCTTGAATTTGATTATGACTGACATTTCTACAGCCACATAAAAATATTAAAGTCATTGAAAAGCTTTACCTTAAACCAAAAGCTTATTGCTGGAAAGCAAATTGCAGTCAAATTCAAAGATTTTACATACAAGTATCGGAGAGAAGTCATCTGCGAAATGGAATACGGAAGGGCACCATTAAAACCATTAGCAGCAAGGTTTCTGCATTGCAAGGCAAGGCTTAAGATAGATAGGTGGAAAAATCGCATCTGGAATGATGAAATTATACTAACTACGAGACATACAGTCTTTGCACATTTGGAGGAAGCTGATAAGGTAACTGGTTTCCCAAATTGTTATTACTTATGTCACTGCAAAATTAAAAGTGTGTAAGAATTTGATATGGATATAGATCAAAGAAACATTTATGGGGACATTATTGAAGACCATTTATCTTACAAATTAGTCACGGATGTAAGACTTGCTAATTGGTAGCCCAGTGAACCGGAGAGTCCAAGACCTGATATCTTGCTGGAGGAAAATGAAAAGGTAAGAAAGCATCAGAATTACCAAGTCAACATTTCCAAGAATTGAAACATGATGAAGAAGATAAAGAAGGAAAACATCAACAATAATTACTTACAACAATAAGGAAGAGAGGAACTCACATTTCAGTAACTCTATTGCCCGAGCAAGTAATACCTGTCCAGGACTCTCCACAAGGATCACCACCATTGGCACTCCATTTGGTTAGCTGTCCAGGAGAATTTAGACTGCTATACAGAACTCTCAGAGCAGAAGCTGAAAATTAAAGAGCCACCCAAAAAATCAGCTAAGCATACTTACCGCTCAACATATTCTTACACTGTTCAAAGAAATAGTATCTTTTCATCAATAATAACTTGAAGAGTAATCAAACAGTGGACAAACTGTTAACGAGTGGTGTTATCTACAAGACATCAATAAACATGGTGAAAGGCAACAAGTTCGATGATCAAGTCATGAACCTATATGTGTAGTATCACTGGGAGAAGAGCCTTTAAGAATATAATGTCCTTGTTCATTTTTAACCTCTCTTGTTTTTGGCCCCATCCCCACTACCCTGTCCCTTCCAAAGCAGCAGAAAGAAGTAAAGCCAAAATCTTCTGGAGTAACTTGGCTGAAAATAGTAAGTCAGTCAAATATGTCCGACGAAGTTTCAATATGTCAGTTGTCAGAATGAATGGAAGTAATAATGCAAAGATTCAACAGTACTATAAGTCCACCGACATAGCCAATACATACATAATATATAAGAATCCAAGTGAGCTCCCTCTACAAGATTCACGCCTTGATCAGAAAGAAACTTGTCGCATTTTGACTTATATAAGAGACTACTATTCAGGTAAGGAAAATATGAACAAATTTGCGACGGTTGCCGAGTTCATTATCAGGTAGATTGATACTCATTGACTTTCCAAATGAATCAACCTCCATTAAATTAATGATGCATCAGCTGATCAGTAAGCATACAGATAGAAACAATAAATGAGAATGATTAAAGGCAATAGCTGACCGTCATTTGGATCTGTGTCGGCAATGGCATAATTAGCACAATAAAGCAAAATGCCGATGAGTAGCGACAGCGGCAGCAACCTCATCTTCACGGCGTAGTTTTCTCCTCTTCCACCTCAGTCACAGTCGTCGGAGTTTTCCTCTACCAGCAGCACAAAACACAAAAAAACCCCAAGCTTCAGCTCGGGAACAGAAAGGCTTTGTCAGAACTTTCCTATTTTTATTTTGATTAATTTGCTTTATAATATTGGGAAGTGTATTTTTATTTTTATAAATTAAAAAAAAAAAAAAGATGAGGTGGTTGGGTGGGGAGAGGTCGTATAAGGGAAAAGCTGGCAGGCACGATCTGCTACAAGAATCCAAAGACAAAGAGAGTATAATCCTTTCATTTTATTTTATTTAGAATAATATAGTAGTAATTGGAATTTATTTTCTGTATACAGCTACAGACCTTAGATTCACATATTTTACAAAAGCAGATGGCCAAACACTATTCCAAGATTTAACTTTTTCCCAGATAGAAAAAAGAGTAATTCTTTTTCAAAAGTTAATTATTATTATATTCCAATTAGATTATCTAAGTAAATTGAAATAATTTATTTGAATGGATTGTTTGTTATCAATTAGTTTAGGTGTGTTGGAGCTAAATTTGATTGTATTTATGAATAAATATTTTTTTGAGAAATTACAAATCGCATGAGAGAAAGTCGTATGGTTGGCATTTATTCAAGGAGAGAGTCGATTTTTTTCATTTTAAGAAACAGAAATGATTGCTGGGCGGGCATAACTTTGCATTAAATATTTTATGTGTGGGGTACGGTACTACTTTAATGGCGTTAAATGTATATTAGGAGTAGTAGAAATTTATGAACAGATAGAGTGGGAGTTGTGATAAAAGAAAGAGCTAGTCACGGGCAATCCGTTTGTCTGTATATTCACCAACTGGACATTCACCTTCTTTTTCTTTTCTTTTTTTTTAAAAAAAATTAATTAATTTAAATTTATATCATATAAAATATATTTTTAAAAATTCATATTCAGAATTTAAAACTAAGACATATACTTTCACAGTTTTAACTTTTTTTTAATAACCGTATATTCACTGAGTCTCATAAATGATATAATATTATTTTATTTTGTTTCTCACAAAAATAAGTTAAACTTATCTAATTTAATAGTACGGACTAACGTCACTAATTTTTAAAATTATAATAATAAAGAATCAAACTCCTTTTTATTTATCTCATCACAATAACTAAAATTTATTTACAATAAAATAACTAAATACTACCCATTACAACAGCAAAACACATTCATCAAGGTCAGTTGGCATAATTTAGAAATTACGTAGTTTTGAACTTATATATGTTTAGTTTTCATAAAGTTAGAGAACTATTCAGTTTATTCGTAAAAAAAAAATAGTATTAGATATGAATTAACTTAATCATCTTTTTTTCTTTCACAGAAAACATAATATTTGATAAAAAAAAACAATAGGAAAACTATTCTTTTTACTATATATCATATATTATTATAAGTGTGAAGCTTCTAACCTCAAAGTTGAATTACCATTTTACCCTTCACTTATATATTTTTTCTATTTTTTAAAATGTAAAAGTATTTTTAATAAATAATTAGATAATAAACATTAAAGTAATAAAGATATAATGAAAGATAAACAGTCATTCAAACAAATGAAGTTCAAACATTTCAAAACATCTCTTATTTAATTTTAAGTTAAAGAATTTGAAGAGTTCCATTGATAAAATTATATACATGATTTTTTCAACAAAATACATTATTTTGATGTCTTTTCATGATAATAGCATGTGAATTGATTTATCTCACAAAATTCTTCTTCAAATTTTTCATGTTTCTTTTGATCAATAAATTTTAGACATATATGTATATAGATAGAACTAATATTACATGTTTTGTTTCATTCTTTTCATCGAAAATTTATATTTTTAACGCAACAGGTGATAAATAATTCTAGAGAGTTTTTCATATGGACAAAAAGTCTGCTCTACATTCATGAGGTAAAACAAACCTACTTGTGTGAGAAAGAATATGTATGTTGTTTTGTTAATTTATTGACGGTAAATTGTTGGAGAATATAGTATCTGAATTAGAATTTAATCATTTTAGTGCATTCGATGCATTCTTCAAGAAGGTTAAAGGCGTCATGGACATTATTTGTTGTTTGGTAAGTATTATTTTTCATTTCAATGTTGCATATTTTTACTTAGTTCATTGTTTGTTACATTCAATTTTTCGATTGAAGGAAGGTAAATTGACTACTTTTTCTTGAATAATGGCAATGAAAAAGAAAATAAAAATTTTCATTACATGTCTGATGTACAAATCTTCTTTTAAAGATTATGTTTGTTATAACAAGTTGATTATCATGTAGTGAACACTCTAGGTTATTGGATAAGAGAATTGAATAATTCATGTAATTAGTTTTTTCTCATAATTAAATCTACAAAAATTAGCATGCATTATATTTAATGTGCTTTTTTAGAATTTATAAATGATTTACTACTTGTATGAAAATAAAATCATGGTGTGATTTCATATTTGTAAATAAATACCCCTAATAACGAAAGAAGAAGAAGCGTTGAAGAAGAAAAACGATATTGCTTAATATTTTTATATTCTGCAACTTTTGTTTTTATTGATTAAATTTAGAACTTATTATTTCATTCATTTTATCCAGAAAAAAAAGTATTTGGATAAAAAATCTCATAGATTCTTTATACTCATTTTAAGGAGTATATACTCCTTTTAATTTTTAAACATAAAACGATATTATTAATAATCTTTATACTTTTTTTTAAAAAAAATGCGTATTGACTGATATAGGCAAACGAGCGGAGGGCCAATCCAGAAATTATTATTATTTTTATTATAAGTGAGAAGATCTTAACTTTAAAATAGGATTATGATTCTACCCATTTACTAACTTAAATGTTATTAAAGAAATAATTAATAAAATATTACTTGAATAATACTTATATGGTATTAATCCATTATGTTTCCAGGTAGGATTAATTAAAGAAATGTTTAATTTGTTTTTTATTCTAAAATAGAGTTCAGTAGATGAAGTGTTTCGTAACAACAAAAGACAGTAAGTTATATCCGAAATATCCTTTAACATTAAAGAACAAAAATGTCCTTTGAATTACCATACATCTTAATATGGCACATATTTAGATTTTATTAAGAAACTTTATATATTCCCAACTTTAAACAATCTAATTCTCATAGACGTTATGTATATATCAATTTTTAAATGACTTTTACAATTCCAAACTTGTAATTATAAATACCAAAACATTATCTTCAAAATCACTTTATATTAATGTAACACTTAGTTATTCCGATGTATAATTGTTGATGAATGATTATTGCTGGATGTAATTACACTGACACATTGTTCAACACAATTACTTTTTTTTTGATGCATACGCTTTGTTATTCTAATGTATAATTATTGATGGATAATTGTTGATGAATGTAATTGTTCATCACATATGCAATAAAAAAGAGATAGATCTGTTTATACTTTTGTTAGTTATTGAGGAAGTTCCTCTATTCTTATAAACTAGAACTATTTCTCTCTTTAATTTTTGTTATTTAAGAGTTTTAGAATTCATTAGCTATTTTATTGTTTTTAGTCTACTCTATTTCATTTTATTTTCGTATTCATTAGCTAATTTGGTGTTACACTCTTTCTCTTTTGATTACTTAATTTTATGAATAACTATTTATACATTTTGTAACTGTATTTAAATAATTTACGAATATTTGTACTAAGTAGCGTGCAATACAAATATATTTTCTATTCTGAAATTCAATTTTTTAAGTATGCATACATTTTGTAGTAATTACAAGGGACAAACGTGCAACGCACGTTTTCAAAATCTAGTATTATAAAAAAAATTGAAAGAATTTTGGATACACCCAAGGTGAAAGTAAAGAAGGAAAATTCAAATGAGTTGATGTGGAGTAGAAGATAAGTGAAGCAATAGTCTAAAGACGAAAGTAGAATGAGAAAATATGTTTTGCTATATCAATAAAAATGAGGAAAAATTCTTCATATATTTACGCGTTAATTTGGATAAGCATTCAACGTTGAAAAATGTAGTCTAATTTGGTGAAGTGGCAATTTTATCAATATAAAAACAGTTTGATGTCATTGATGTGCTTGTTTTCCAACAAACAAATCACTCTGTCTTGCTAAGCACCAAAGTTTCTTTTCACTAATAAGTATTGTTCAAATTTGACAATATATGTTTTTGGAAGGCTTGGATATATTGCAAGTTTTTCTCAAGTAAGTTTCAAGTTTAGACAACATGAGGTGGGGTGTGGCTGTTTGTTTGTTTCTCAGACCCCCCCATGAAATGTGGCCATTTGTGCACACTTTCACATCAAAATTAGGTAGAATTGATCTTTGAAGAAATGGTCTCTTTTTTTTTGCAACCAAAATCTTGAAATTACTCATATACGTTTACCAATTTCCAACCCCCCTCTTGTGCACCCCTAACGTTTCCATTTCTTTCTTTCAACTTCAATGTTCTATCTAAATTAAACTCTTTTCTATCCCAAATATTGGCATTTTGATAAATTCAATTATTTTGAAGTATTTGACATCTTATAGAAATAGGATGTATTAATTAATTTGTGTTTTTTTTTCTTTTCAAATTCACTCTTACTCTTTCAATTAGTGTAATACTAATTAATATGTGAAACATTTAAAGAAAAATAAAAGCTATGTTAAACAAATACTTTAGGTTTGAGCTAGCCTTGAGGCTACTCCATTGTTTCAGGGGTAGATTTTTTCGTCGAAAAATACATTGTATATATATATAAAAGTATTCGTCCTTTGACATAAATTAAAATATAGTCCAGTGATAAAGAGGTTACAAAAGTTTCTTAGAGAGGTTGTCTGTTCAAGCCATTGCTATGTTTTCTTCCACTTTTCATTTTGCACGCTTTTAATAAAATATTTAATAAAAGAATAATTAATATGACAAAATAATTCAATATATTCTTTTATAAATTTAATCTATTACTACTTATTTTCACCACATTAATCTCACCATATATTTATTGAGCAATAATTTTAGAAAAATATAAAAAAAAAACAGTTCTCTCTCATTTTTTTAAAATAAATATTCCCTTCGTCATTAATTGCTTGTTCATTTTCTTTTTTAATTGTCCCTAATTACTTATTTATTTTGACAAATTAAGAAAGGACAAAATATTTTTATTTATTATACTTTTAATTAATTATTTTGAAAAAGGAAGAACTTCTTGAAAATCATCCTTTTTTAATTTATCTACTTCATAATTAATAAGAATAAAATAGTAAACTCACTATATCAATAATTACTTTTTAAATATGTGTATTAATTTAAAGTGGACAAATAATTAAAAATAAAGAAAATATTTAGGTATGATAATTTTTAATAAACATGAGCGCCTGAAAATTAAATATTTTTTTAAAAATGAAACGCTAACAATATACTATGAAGGAAAATGTTGAATAATTACATGAAAATATTGAATAATTACATGTCGACGTATTAAATGGTGTTTAATCTATGAGGAAGCAACTTTGAGCTATCTTAGATCTACAAGTCAGCTTTGAAGTCGGCAATCATAATTAATGAAATGATTATGAAAAGAGTAGAAGAGTTCTTATTTTTGGTTAAAAAAGTGTTGAAGAGTTTAAATGTAAAGCACATTACACATATGCCACACGTTATTCTCTAGTTGGAACATGAACTTTAGAAGGACAGTTTTCGCCGTATATTTCCCAAAGTACTATTTGAGAAATAGCATTTATTTATATAATTTGTTATTATTTAATAAATATTTAAATTCTTAAATATTTTTTTTTTTAGTATTTAGGTGAAATTTTATTATTTGTGATTTTTTTAAAATTAAAATTTTATATTAAACTTTAATTTTTTATAAAAATATCCTCTATAGTAATTATTGTGTTATATTACATAATTTTTTTATATGAACATCAAAGTAGCTAGTGATGAAATATTCAATTAATATGCAAGTGATGATATGGTTGTTGATGAAACGATGAATAATCAGATCAGGATAATAAAGTCATGTGCTTTGTCTACTTCACGGTATATAAAATAACACTTGCTGCACTCACTTCAAATTACTTTATTGTTCTACTTATTATTTGTTGCAACGAATATTCAATTGACTTGTAATACAAATTTATGATTAGTTTTGTTAGTTTTTAAAATTTATGGATATAAATTATATTATTCTAAAAAAATAAAATATTTTTTTCAAATACTATGATCAAGCACATGAATGAATTTCACCCAAACAATATTTACTAAAAGTATTTGGAAATCTATAGCAAACGCTAGCTGAGTTAACATTTTCAGTCCTACCATTACCTTAATTAAGACCACGTTTTTTCCGCAAATCATTTAATTTGTTGTGTGATTTGATATTTGCTCTGCAATCAGTAAACTTAACAAGGGACCATTTAACTACTGTATCTTAATTAAAGCACATCAATTGATAACTAATTCTATTTTGTCTTCTCTCTTCACTTAATCATAGTAACAATCAAATCAAATTTCGTTTTGAGACATAAATATTTAATTTCCCTTTATCTTATTTTACTTATCATTATATTATTTGATTAAAGCATAAGCCCCTGTTCATATAAATTTGCTGTTAAAACAAAATTTATTAAAAGTATAATGTTGTATAAATGGGAAGACCAATTAGTTGTGATTAAGCTTAAGACCAAGTCATGTACGTTCGTCTTGCTTAGGTCCACTATTTGCATATTAGCTTAGTAATTATAAAAAAGAATTATTTTATAGATAAAATTATATTCAGAAATCTGCAAACTTGACCTTTTTTTTTTTTTTTTTTTTTGGAGAATATGTATATATGGTTGGTCCCAGCAAATCACCGAAACGCGCATTGAGAAATACAGCAGACTAGGAGTTTGGTGTATATATGTCATGTATTCAACCAATTCTAAATACTAGTATTATTTTATTTTATGCTTTAAAAACAAGTACTTGGTAGGTGACAATATTATTATTATTATTATTATTATTATTATTATAACATAGGAGTAATATAGAAAGCAACACAACCGAATGTATGAATTCAACCTGATGGAAGGTCTCAGACCAAATAAATAAGTTAAAAACTTAGCTTGATGGAAGGCCACGAAGAGACGATGACTTAATTTGATCATCAAAAGAGAAGCCACTCACCATACACATACACCCCAGTCCAAAAGCTGGCATTGGCCTGGTCTGGGTTCGGACCATTGTGTTTGAATTGATTTATTTTAAATGTTTTTAAACGTTTTTAAATTAAAATATTATTTTTAAGATAGTTGAGTGAATTTTAAAACATATTTATAAGCACTTGATTTAATCTTAAAATTAATTATAAAAAAATAAAAGTTAAAAGCCAAAAAGTTATTCTAGACTCTAAATCTATGTGTCTGAGTAAATACTGACACATAAAATATATTACCCTTTAAAAATAATAAATAATAAGGGTCATATGATTATATTATCCTTTGAATATACTTAATTTAATGCTTTAAAAATATATTATTATTGAATAGTATAATGTCAAGGATAACACAGATATAAAAGAGTAAAGTATCTATTGATTTTCTTTATTGAGAATACTCTTTATTCATATTAATTATTATTATTTCATTTGTCCCATATTAGTTGATTATTAAATTAAAAATGATTTTTCTGTATTAGTTGTCCACAAGCATTAATTAAAATTATTCTACATCACCCTCGCAATTAATTTTTTTTGAAAACATTATATTTGTTTGTAAAATTTCTAACTTTTTTTTACGGAGTGAATTAGTAAAATTATTTATGATTTTTTAAATATTGTACAAAATGAAAAATGATGAACTAATATGAAATTGAGAAAATATTTCTTAAGATGTATAATACATAGTTTAAAACAGACAAATAAAAAGGTGTGAAAAAAGTATTAAATTAGAGTTAAATTATGTAGAACATCTAAGCATGGCCAAATATTGAACTTAGCGCACTACCGATTATATAATTTGAGTGCTTGTGGGCAGGGGTTTGGAGTTGATTGTCCTTTCTGCTGACTCAACAATTTTATGTATTAACGTTTTTATGATAAAAATACGATCAACTTATTTAAAACATGTTAATATAAAAATTACTCACTCAGTGCATTTATAATTACATATATGGTTCGAGATACATTGTATTTACCTCGTGAATGCCTCGATAAATTATTGTTACAATTTACAATTATACAATCAAGGAATAACTTACATAAATTTTATAGTGTAAAATCTAAATTACATCATATTCCTATTTTTTTCTATTTTACAAAAATCCCTTAAAATAGAAGTCATTTGGATACATAGGTTTCATGTGGATACATTATTTGTGATACATTGCACAAGCTAGCAATTGCACCCTTTAATGAAAATAGTTGGTTGTATTAATTAAGAAAATTAACCTAAATTGATTCTAAATTCCACGATTCAAGTATAAGTGATTATTATCAATTCACAAAAATCTGTAACAGATTTATATCTTTCAAAATTCAAATTTCCATTATCTTCATCAAGCCGCTATTGCAATCCAAATCGTGAAGAATTCAAATTACTCGACAATATTGCTGATACAATATGAATATATATCGATTTTTTGAGAAAATGATGAATTTGGATAAGCAACTGAGTTATGAAGATTACAAAGTGCTCAAAGCCATCATTTCCGTCGAGTTGGAGATCGATGAGATTAGGTAAATCTTAGAAATCAGATACAGGTAATAACTGATCTCCATTGAAAATTAAAAATGACATGGGTGTAAAACTGTATTTGGTAGTGAAAAAAATGAGCATGAATTCGCAACGTATCCTCTATGTATTGATACAACAGAGAAAATTGGTTGAGAGACACATAACTTTGGTAAAGCAATCTGATAGAAAACGGTATGTGAATTTTTTTTATCTCTATCTCTAATATTGTGTGATGCATTATTATTATTAGGAGATGTATAGCGTTGACAACTATTTTTTTGCTTTTGATGATTGTCTGATGTTGATAAGATATTCATGATACATTAATTGTAAATTGTCAATAGTGTAAAACTAATTTTGTATTTGGTATTTCTACAGATCTTTTGGTAATATGTCATAAATCATTTTTGAGAGAATGTATATCAAACAGTAGTAAACGTAATGAATTGTACGTGATACATACTTCAAAAGAGTTAGAATTAACATGTATCATATACATTTTGTATTTCTAATGTGAGAGTAACACTAATTTCTATAACGTGTATCAGGCTAGTACTGTGAATATGATACATATAACCTATGTAATGATTTAAGATGCATCAAGTTGTTGTAGCGATCATTATTACGAATGATACATTAATGTATATTATTCTTTGAGATATTGTGAATCATTATACTACTATGTATTTCAAGTGTATTTGGTGTATGTATTAATATGAATTTTAAGAAAATATATAACTATGTGTTAGTGTGCTTTTTGAATAATTGTGGTTTGGAGGTTGTGCATTTTGAATGACTGTTTTTTTCGAATGTTTGCAAATTGTTCCCCCATCTGAGTTTGTTAGTGCATGACCAACAATGACGCTTTCCTCCTTTATCAACGTTGACTATATACTTGAATACTAAATATCGAATTCGAAATTTTACTTCTTCTGCAAAGTTAAAGAACACACGATTGATATAACATCTGGATAAATTTAAATGTATCACTTTTATGTATTATGTATTATGCCCATAAAATTGTGCATGATACTATGCTATTTATAACTTTAACTTCAGGATAAAAAGATTTGATAATGAAATATATGAAATTACATGTATTGTGTTGGGTAGTTGATATTTTAATTTGTGATCTCGAGATGGATATATCACTTATCAATATACTAAATATTTTAAAAATATTTAGTATATTCATAAGTGTTTTAAACCTACATGATACATTAAAGTAGTAAAGATTGCTCATAAGGTGTTCGATTATAGATTGATACATTAGTGTTTGGTCTTAGATAGATGCAACAATTGAAAAATTGTAATAGACTAGCATTATTCAAAATTTAAAATTCTTTCTTTTCATTCTCCCCCAAACTCTCAATTTTTGAATTAGACTTGTCGACAAATTGTACTAATACAACATGAACTTGTCGATCTTTTCGAGCCATTCTGAAATGTGGTAAAGTGAGGTGAAATATGAACGATAAAAGTGATGAAATTGTTGTTGATCAAAATATATGTTTTTTGAATTTCTAATCAGCCCATTGCTGTTGAATTATAAATCAATGAGTTGAGAAAAACATTTATAAATAAAATACATTGTTAAGGTGAAGAAGCAAGAGCCTTGATTTTAATGTATTCACTATGCATTGATACAATATACAAAAAAGCTGAAAAGATATATAACTTTGATGGATACATGTCTATGTGGTAATCGTTATGTAGTCGATACATTTAGTATAAATACAAATTTATGTATGTATTATGCCTTACAAATTAGTCCATGATATGTTACTATTCATGCATCTTATTTTGAAGATACATTATACATGATATTACTATTTATGTATCTTCATCCATTGTTGCTTCATTAAAAGCTTGAGCATCTTGATCTGATTCATCATCCTAAAGAAGTAGCGTGTATTATAAGTCATGGATACATTAAATTGATAATGTGTCATATACGAACAAATTTTGGTGTATCAAACATATGATAATGTGTCATATAATACTAAATTTTCTGATCATACTGATACAATCTTAAGGTCACTTACTTCTGCAATAACATGAATATTCTTTTGAGAGATCGTGTATGAGTAATCAAATTCTGTAGCAATGTCTCCATTATCGAATCGACATAACTCGCCTTTGGATCTCGATTCAGACCTTACCGAAGACAACAACAACTTATATTTTTCTCTTATTTTTTCTAGCATTTCTTGATAATTGATTTCAAAATCTTTGTTATCGGAATTAAGAACATTGTCTTCATTAGATGAAAAATACGATGAATAAGAACTACCTATTTGACAATTTTTAAAAAAAAAAACAAATGAAGAAGAGGATGAACTACTTGTTGAAACGATTTGAAATTGATTAACCAGAGAAAGAAACCTTTTGAAATTCAAATTAGGATGAAAGAGATAACTGATCGGGGGAGTAAAAATAGGAGAGACAGAAGGAGTGAATATAGGAGTGGAGATATGATTTTGTGATGAAAAATAGGCAGTTTTGAAATATTTTAAAATAGTAGGGAAAAGGAGAAAATATGATAAATAATGTTGTGTAAATAGGTAATTTTTTTTTTATAATATACAACAATCAACTCCAGCTTCGTTTCTAGCCCAACTGAAGATGGGCTGGGCCTAATCTCCAATGGACACTACTGGTGACTCCAAGTTTTATACAAAATTTGGCCCATACTAATTTTGTGTACATAATTGCATATTTTACCTTTCAAATGAGTGGTCAATAGTTTTTAGCCTTCAGCAACTGGACTTAATACTTATATACCTAGCGAGGTGAAATTGATGTCATGTCAAACATAATTTGTGAAAAATTATTCTTGTTTGATCGGAAGGATAGCATACAAATATGAATTTTTTGTTTGCTATATGTGAAAGTTGCCCATATATAAATAATTAAGAGAAGTGTAAATAAGCCTCATTTTTTGAAGGATGGGATGTTGTTTATGAAAAAAGAGAAAGTGGTTAGGCTTTGCAACAGCGAAACAAACTTAGCGGCTGTTTCGTAGCGCTGATGAAATCACATACGGTTTTTATTCTTGGGGTTCATCCTTTTAAAGGAACTTATAATTATACTTGTATGTGAAGTTGGTAAATTCCAGAAGTGAGTTAGCGTCACGTATGTTATTATATAACCCAAAAGAAGTTAAAGGCCCAAACGGCGAAAGATTCTCTTTGGATAAATATAGGAATGGCCCACAGCATGCACAATTGTGACGCAAAATACCCGGCCTCTTTTTTTTTTTTCTTTCTATTATCCCATTAAGTTAATAGAGCGAATCTATGATGACTTAGTTCCTTGCAAAAATGGAAGTGGATGGAGGTGAATGGACTGGGAATTCGCGGTTTTTGATTGTGAATTACCAAGCCGGAGGAATTTTGGACCTCATGCGCTTTCTCCTATCAGCTAACAAGGAAAACGCTCATAAATTTCTCCACTATTCCGACGGCGGTACCCCTGTGGCGGAAGAGTTGACACGTGTTCATGACGATACCACTGCCGGAGATCATCGATGGGTTATATTTGTCTCCGTTATTGTGCGCAAATTAATCGCCATTTTCGGTAAACCCATGGAATGGTTTGGGTATCTCCTCGACTTCATCCTCAACCTTCTCTCTCTCAATGGCAACATTTTTGGCCTTTTCTACAATATATTGCATGGTAATACTTAACACTTGCTCCTTTTTAGCAAAGTAGCGAATTATAATGTACACATCCATGGATTCAACTATAAAATATGGCTTGCGTAAATACTTTTTTTTTTTCGCTAAAGATATTGGGTTTGAGTCACACCGGACTGTTACTATTCATCCTACCAAGGTTGGGGTGGAAACAAAAAGAAATAGTACGTAATAGAAGATTTATGAGTCACATGTTACACGAGGTGCTGATTTTATCTGGTGATTTAAAAAGTAGTAGCTTTTTTGTTGGGCACTCTTTGCTTTGGAATTTGCATTCTTATTCTTGCCATTTGAATAGGACTTCCAAAATTTAGGAACAAAACTATATTTCCCATAACAACCTGACGTTAGTGCCATTCACCCTACGGCTACGCATATGCACTTACTTGGCACTTCGCTACTAAATATCATCACACTTATCTTTTTGAGTTGAATGCTGCCTCAAACTATTCTGTTGTGTTTCCATTATCAAGCTTTGCCTTTCTAAAATTATATTCATGAACAAAATGTTTTGTGAAAACAGGAAAGGTGGTGATGCCACAGAGAGGGTCAGAAACGTTTATAAGTGCTATTGGGCATTTAGATGGGCGTATAGACTTATACAGGACTGAGACGTTAACCAAGGAAATTGGAGAGCCTGATTTCTGGCAGAAAAATATTCAACTTGGAATAGGACACAGAGCCCTTATGGACCTCTGTATGATGGCTTCAAAGTTGGCCTACGAGAATGCAAAGGTCGTTCAGAATGTCGTAAATATTCACTGGAAGGTTATGTTATGATTCCTTTTTTTTTTTTTAATTCTTCTGCTCTAACTAATGGAGAAAATAAGTTTACCATGTTGTTTATGAAAACTTATACTTTAAATTGATTTCCATAACAGATGCATTTTGTGGATTTCTACAATTGTTGGAATGGTGAGAATTCAGCCTTTACCTTACATTCGAGTCATACAAAATTACCATTTAAGCACACCCTCTTTCGGGGGAGAGTTAATCCTTTAAGACTTTGCAAGTCGCTTCTTGCCAGTCTTCAAGGGAAAATAAAACCACATTGTGAACTCACCTTTCATCCTTTTGTTTGTTTATCACTGTTACTGGTTTATTCTCTATGTTGGAGCAGACTTTGACTCATTTACTTCTTTTTCTTCATCATCAATTGTTATGACATCTTCTGATTTATGGGCTGTTTTCTTGTTCTTTCTCTGCACTTGCTGATATAGATTTCGAGAAAGAGATGTCCACCCAGGTTTTTATATTGTGTGATAAGCCAAAAGATGCAAACTTGATAGTCATCAGCTTCAGGGGCACAGAGCCTTTTGATGCTGATGACTGGATCACTGATTTTGACTACTCTTGGTACGAGATTCCAAAACTTGGCAAAGTACACATGGGTTTCTTGGAAGCCTTAGGTTTAGGGAGCAGAGCTAAAGCCTCTACGTTTCATGAACAGCTGTTCATGAATAATCAGAACTTCACCAAGTTAGAGAATGATGCAACTATTGCTCCTTCAGAAAGTTCTGAATCTTCTATGATGTTCAGTGATTCTGATGCACATAGTGTGTCAGACCAGTCGCCTGAATCAGATAGGCCTACTGATACCGGATCAAAGAAGTTCAAACTAGATATGCCAGAGAGGACGGCATACTATGTTGTCAGAAGTAAACTCAAAAGGTTACTCGATGAGCACAAGAATGCAAAGTTTGTTGTTACAGGCCATAGCCTTGGTGGAGCATTAGCTATATTATTCCCGACAATCCTAGTGCTGCATGAGGAGATGAATGTCATGGAACGGTTATTGGGGATATATACATATGGGCAGCCAAGGATTGGGAACAGACAGTTAGGGAGGTTCATGGAAGCCCATTTGGAACATCCAGTCCCAAAGTACTTCAGAGTTGTTTATTCCAATGATCTTGTGCCAAGATTACCTTATGATAATAAAACATTCCTGTTTAAACACTTCGGGATTTGCCAGTATTATAACAGCTTATACGTTGAGCAGGTAAAAGCTTCAATGCCCTATTCTTTTACAGTTATAGATGTTGCTCGTCTAATATTTGGTGTTCTTCTCGAAATGTCAATTGGCTTGCAGCACATTGTCCTCTAATATCCATTCAAGCTTCTTAGATGATGAAACATTTATCAAGTTTATTAATTTCATAGTGTTCAGTCTTAATTCTTTAGCTGTTTCCTCATTGTAAAGTTGTCTAATATGAAATGAAAATGTTCTCTGTGTTGTACTAATACCTTTTCATGGTTGTCTATAGAACGTCGATGAAGAGCCAAACAGAAACTATTTTGGGCTGCGATTTCTGATACCATTGTATCTGAATGCTGGGTGGGAGCTCATCAGAAGCTTTACAATGGGTTACATATATGGAGCCGAGTATGAGGAGTGCTGGGAGTCAGTTGTGCTTCGCGTGCTAGGACTTTTTCTTCCTGGTATTTCTGCCCACAGCCCAGTTGATTACGTGAACTCCGTCAGACTTGGAACGGAGAGAAGTACCCAAATGTCGTCTTTTTAGAAATACTTTAGTCACAAAATAGTGGGGTTTACAGCTACAGAAGATCATGCAGAAGGCGTCCAGTTTAGTTTTTGAAGGTTGTTTGGAGTTTATTTATCGAAAGTAAACTTAAATCAGCTTTTTGTTTATGAGTTCAGTGAACTATATGTTCAAATAAGACTTCCCTTTGTAGAATATGTGTTTTTGTTGTTGTTGAGCACTTTGTGTGCTTGGGTAAACCCCCACCGTGTAATAGCTACCATACAAGAGAAGTAAACCGCACTGGCCATGTTCTATGTGGCTCGAGTCAGAAAGCATTCAAGGGGGATTGTTGCCGGGTCATCTGTGTGATAACCACCCTCCAAACCAACTAAGCCATCGTGAATAACCACCCTTCAAATCAATCGAGTCATCGTGAAGGACAAATATGTGGTCTTATATACATTAAATTTTGTTGTTACAGACTTCCTCTTACTTCATTAGTTTTCTTGACCATTTCTTTTTCCCTTCTGTAATGGACATTTTCTTCAAACCATCCACCAGTGTGGAAGCTTGACGATTTTCCTTCAGGGTAGAAATTGAAAAGAATCAACTAAAAAGGATAGTATATTTGGTTCACTACTGAAATTTTTACCTTTGATTTGATTTACGGCTTGTAATTCCCTCCAATTTCCCAGTTTTTATTTTTATTTTTAAAAAATAAACTATTAAGAATTAGAGAGCGAATAACAGAATTTTTTGAGATTTTAAAGATTTTCAACCATGTTAAATTGCGTTATAAATTTCTTAAATTAGTACATCTAGCACCTAATAGTTTAGTTCTCAAAAGTCAAAACTACGCTCATTTTTCACATTAAAATGCCTACATGATGTAAAAGTAAAACTCGTAGCATTGAAATTTCTTGAACTATGAAACAAGCAAGTAGCATTCTACGTGTTTTACTCAACTCAAACATTCTGTTCATTTTAATAAACGTACGATGAGCCTCTCTCTCCAATTTTTTTTCTTTTTTTTTTTACTAAAAAATTATATTTTTTATATCAATCTAAATGGGCTCCAATTTATCATAAATTAGGTAGAAACTTAGATATTAAAGAAAAAAAAAGGGTTTATCTCGCAAGTGTGGCTATGGTGGGACGTGTCAACATGAGATTGATTTAAAGGGAAGTGGCCAAATCACCGAAAGCAGGCATCTTCATCATAAAATAGTTTGTTTATTTATACAGAATTATACGCTTTTACTTGTTATAGCATTCGGTATCTTTTTCTGGGTAACTGCCAAACCACCACAAATTTCAAGTTCCCATTTAACTCTTCAACTTCAACTTCAACCCGACCAAATTTATTTGCTTAATTGTGCAGAACCACTCCCTATATCTTCTAGGTGCTTTCATTCATTCCGAGGTAAGAAAAGATTTTTGTTTCTTTGAATGCTTTATGCCACTCGTTTAACTTCTGGGATTTGTGGATCTTTTAGGCGACTGTTTATTTTTTCGTTTTGTATGTAGAATTTGTTTCATAAATGCTTCTCAACTAGAATCTTGACAAAGAGAAGGAATTTTACCAAGTATTTAGGTTCAGAAATGGACAATTTTCTTACTGTGAAATATCCTTATGGCAGGTTTTACTGTTATTTTTCAGTAAAATGCCTCAAATTGGACTTGTTTCTGCTGTTAACTTGAGAGTCCAAGGTAGTTCAGCTTATCTTTGGAGCTCGAGGTCGTCTTCTTTGGGAACTGAAAGTCGAGATGGTTGCTTGCAAAGGAATTCGTTATGTTTTGCTGGTAGCGAATCAATGGGTCATAAGTTAAAGATTCGTACGACCAGAAGATTGGTTAAGGACTTGGGGCCTTTAAAGGTTTGGTTTGAATTCTATAGACTGATGACTTGAATTATTATCTCAAGGCATATATTTCTCTAAAATAAAGGAACTATCTTGTCATTCAGGTCGTATGCATTGATTATCCAAGACCAGAGCTAGACAATACAGTTAACTATTTGGAGGCTGCATTTTTATCATCAACATTCCGTGCTTCTCCGCGCCCAACTAAACCATTGGAGATTGTTATTGCTGGTGCAGGTGATATTCCGGGTCATCTATATTTGTAGCATTCGTTTTGCTTATTTTGAAGGAAGCATTTTTTTGCTGTATTATCATTTGAATATTTATTGTACCTGTACATGCCTGATTAACTGTTTGACTACAAAATTTGAGGTTATTAAGCTCTTGTCATTTTGCGACTAAATAGAAAGTCACTGCTGATTGGACTAGGAGCAGTTACACAAGTTGTAAATTTTGACTATTCTGCCATCACTCTCTTTATTTCTGCCGTTATAATGTCGTATCTCTCTATCATTTGAGCCATGATAAGTCCCTGAACATGCTATCGTCTGTGACATGTCCAAATGGTGACTCTGAAGTATTAGAGGTGTATATATCAATTCTCCAGTGCAAGATTGATCCCATCCCACTATACCTATATATTGCAGTATGTGGAGTTGCAAAATTTGAACACTAAATTAAGTTACACAATAAGGGGTTGCAACCTTTAATGCATGCAATCTGTGAGAACGTGAAGCAGATATATGATAGATCTTCATATTTCATCTTTACTATGCTGGAGCAGTGACCTCTAAGCTGCCTTGAACTTGTTCATTAACTTGGTTGCAAAATACTGTAACATTTTCATTTTCAACTAGTACTGTAATCAACTAGTAGAAAATTATATTACTACCTAAAGAAATGTTATTTGCATGATTTGTTCCATTGTACTTCAGAGGATATAATAAAGAATGCAACGCAAGGTACTAGATAGCTATTTCAGATAAATGGAGCAGTAACATGATTCTATGATAATTCAACTTTTTGGAATATCAGGTTTGGGTGGTTTGTCTACAGCAAAATATTTGGCAGATGCTGGTCACAAACCGATACTGCTGGAGGCAAGGGATGTTCTAGGTGGAAAGGTTAAGAAGATCAAAAATTTCCTTTTTTAAAAAAAATCCTTTTTCTTTTTGTGTCTTTCCCTATTAGTAGTCCTTTTTGGGGTAGGGGTTCTGTTTGTTTCATATAAATGTGCTGTCTTTTCTGGGAGATGCTACGTAACCTAGCTGATACCTTTAGTGTAGATCACTATGTTAAGTAGTTTCAAAACAAAAAACTCTCTCTTAGTTTGTTTTATGTTTTGATGCATGTTTTCTCTAAAGATTAGATGTCCTTTCTGTCTACTTGCTTTTGTTACATTTGTATTTAGGTGCAAGTTGGTATTGGCATACTTAATTATGCATGTTTTTTATTTTACCTTTCTGCCTATTCTATGTCCTTTAATCAAGAATCGATTTGCACACTATTTCTTCCTCGTACTTTATGCATCTATATGCTTTCCAGTGGAAATGGCTAGAATGGATTATCTTGCTTATGGAGTCACCAAGAATTCTAGTTGTATAGGCAAACAATTGATTTAGTATTAGTATTTATGTGTTCTACTGTTGAGAATTTATATCTCCCTTTAGGTAGCTGCATGGAAAGATGATGATGGAGATTGGTACGAGACTGGTTTGCATATATTCTGTAAGTTTGACCTCTCATTGTTATATGTTTACGTTAATCTTCTATATACTGTCATTGTATTTTTTTTTTTTTTTGATCTCTAGTCAATTAGACATCTCCTATCCTTGTTTGTCGTTTATCGTTTATCTTTTACAAAAATAGCCTATTATTGTCAGTAAATCTGTATTATGCCTTGCTTCTCCTTTCTCATCTTATTATTCATATAGTGACTCATACAAATTGGTGCTTGATCTCTTTTAAGTTGGGGCTTACCCAAATATTCAGAACCTGTTTGGAGAATTAGGGATTAACGATCGATTGCAATGGAAGGAACATTCAATGATATTTGCAATGCCAAGCAAGCCAGGAGAATTCAGCCGCTTTGATTTCTCCGAAGCTTTACCCGCTCCTTTAAATGGTGAGCTAATCATGAGTAAATTTCTCCCTCTTGTAGTCATTTTGTTAAACTTCCCTAATAAGCTGTAAAGTTGATTAGAATTCTCAAAAAAAAATCTGTAAAATTGATAAGTCAATTACACCTATGGGACTTTACTAACCTTAAAAGAGCATAAAAGTTCATTACTTCTTCATTGGACCTTTTGTGTGCAGCTAAAATGTTAAATTCTTTGATATAATTTGCAGGAATTTTAGCCATCTTAAAGAACAACGAAATGCTTACATGGCCCGAGAAAGTCAAATTTGCAATTGGACTCTTGCCAGCAATGCTTGGAGGGCAATCTTATGTTGAAGCTCAAGATGGGATAAGTGTTAAGGACTGGATGAGAAAGCAAGTGCGTAATCAATTATGTTGCTTTTTAAGTGCATAACCCTGGCTATATAGTTACCAGTTCACACACAAATTGTTCATTTGAGGTGTTAGATTGTCTACCTGCCTCTCTTTTGCTAAGAGCATACATCTAGCAAATCTCAGCAGCAGCAAGTTGCTTTGCAGGGTGTGCCGGACAGGGTGACAGATGAGGTGTTCATTGCTATGTCAAAGGCACTCAACTTTATAAACCCTGACGAACTTTCAATGCAGTGCATTTTGATCGCATTGAACAGGTTTCTTCAGGTTAGAATCCTGATCCCACATTCAAAACAAAGAGAGAGAGAGAAGTACTTTTGTCCCTTCCAGGTCTCTCATATAACATGAAATCTCTAACTAAGGAGCTTAAATGTGATTGGGTTGTCCATAAGTTCATCTTGTTTGGTACGCAACAGTAGATTGCTGTAGGAAACATTCATAATGGCAGTTTTGAAGATGAAACTTTTGAAGTTACCATCCGTCAAATAATATACTTTGGTTTTGCTTGTTACTTCTGGAGGGACAGGTTTCTCTAGGTTGAGGGCATATTGTTTAACTGCTGGAGAAGTTTTTGTTTAATCGAAATACTCTCAGAAGCTTCTACTAGCAGGAGTGGAATTGATTTATGCTAATTTGGACACTTATATAACCATCCTCCTCCTCCTTTTTCTTTTCCCATTACTTTTCTGAATCATCTTCTGGAACTTCTATTAAACTTCTCCAAATTCTACCATGCAAATGGGCCTCTTGTAAATTATACCCTGAATCTCATGGATGAAGGACTACTTTACTGATTCACTTTTAAACAGCTCAGTTGTCATCTAGTATGCATTTTATTGTCTTAAAGAATTTAAGGTGAACTACTTATAACTTGGAAACAAACAAACCCCGAAAGAATAAGAAATGATGGTGAATTTCTCCATTCAGTTTAGCTTTTCTGATATATTTGATTTATTAATCAACAGGAGAAACATGGTTCAAAAATGGCCTTTTTAGATGGTAATCCTCCTGAGAGACTTTGCATGCCGATTGTTGAACACATTGAGTCAAAAGGTGGCCAAGTCAGACTGAACTCACGAATAAAAAAGATTGAGCTGAATGAGGATGGAAGTGTCAAGAGTTTTATACTGAGTGACGGTAGTGCAATCGAGGGAGATGCTTTTGTGTTTGCCGCTCCAGGTATAATATCCATTATACTAGTTGATTAATCCAGTTTTCAGTTTCTTAATATGAGTTTATGATTTTTGCTGATTTTTGATGAACCAATTAGTGGATATTTTCAAGCTTCTATTGCCTGAAGACTGGAAAGAGATTCCATATTTCCAAAAGTTGGAGAAGTTAGTCGGAGTACCTGTGATAAATGTACATATATGGTTAGTGTTGAATATTTTACTTGTTAGTGTTTGTTCTTCGTGTAGCATACCTATGTATGTGCAATGAAATGTCTATACATATATGTTTATAAATGTTGACTTGCATATCCTCAGTCTTGTGCGAATTTCCCTTGAATGAGGAACTTATGGATGTTGGGTTTTCCGAAACTTAGATAGTAAAAGTGCAAATTTCTGTACATATTTTAATGAGAAGAACTACCATCGTTCTGGCCATTAGTGGCTAATATTCTGCTGAAAAGAAAAAAAATTCTCATCATGAATTCATATGTATCCTTAATATACTGAAGCGACTACTGTTATCGGTACCAAACCAATAACGATTGTATAAATTAAACTGCAGGTTTGACAGAAAACTGAAGAACACATATGATCATTTGCTCTTCAGCAGGTTAATTTCATTCACTTTATTCTTCCAAAGTAGTTTGTGTGTCGATGACTCATTTTCATTTAGTTCCCTTCCTCCTCTTCCAGTCTCATTATTATTTGATACAACATTGAGTAGACGGATTATCAATTTCCTGCAAATTTCCTAGTGACTTAAAACATTAGATTCATATCATTGTAAATGGCTATGTTTAATAGAAAGTTAATGAAGTATTTGTTGGTCTAAATAAGCATTTGTGTTTGCCCCTCCCCCTTCCCCCTTCCCGGTGAAAATCCTTTCTCTAAGCATTAGCTGGTGAGATTCAGTCGAGGATAGACATGACATGTCACGGCAACCACTTCTCCGTGGCATGAAAAATGGACTAGAGATCCAAGTCGTCCACATTTCATCAGCTATATGTTAATTATGTTCCGTTTAGTTTTTAAATAAGACCGCTGGTGGAGACAAGATTAATAGAACTCCTTTTTCAATTCTTAAAATATTGTGTTGTTTATGATACTTCTATTGGTTCCTTTTCTTAATTTCTCTTTCATATTCATGCAGAAGCTCACTGCTCAGTGTGTATGCTGACATGTCTGTCACATGTAAGGTATTCATATGTAACCATTTATATTGCTCTCAAATTATAATCTGTGGACTTGTATATAAATTGCTGTGAATTGCATAATGCTTGTTGTTAAGTGTATGAATTCCCGCTGTTGTAATCTTCATTTAGGATATACAATGATATTGGTTTTGTATATATGGAATAGCCAGGGCTATGATCCTGTCTGTGCACGGGCCCGGAGCCACCACATGAGGCAAGTTACACAGGACAAGTAAAGAAATTTTGACGAAACTTAGCCGGAGATTTTTTTTTTCCATTTTAGCTAATTTTCTAAGAATTTAATGGGATAAAATTCTTTTATTAGCTATTTAGGTTCTTGCTGCCTTGGGGGTGGGGGGGGGGGGGAAGAAGGGAAC
>NC_028639.1:75114001-75144181 GCF_001406875.1 Solanum pennellii
GGGGGGGGGGGGGGGGGGGGTAAGAAGGGAACTTAATTCAGTGTTACCTGCAGTTTTGGAAAGAGTCTACAGATCTACTTCTCAGTTTTATTGGTTGTGGAAATCTGTACAAATATAAAGCATCGCCAAAAAGTTGGAGAAGTTAAACTTGAAAAAAGAGGCTTATGATAGAACACTCAGACAATTGTCTATCGTAAAAATATTTTCCTTTGCTGTGTATAGTCATTATCCCATTCTCTTCATGTGTGTTTTAGGACCCTCTGACATAGCTGGCCTCTATGCAGGAATATTACAACCCCAATCAGTCTATGTTGGAATTGGTTTTTGCACCTGCAGAAGAGTGGATATCTCGCAGCGACTCAGAAATTATTGATGCTACGATGAAGGAACTAGCAACTCTTTTTCCTGATGAAATTTCAGCAGATCAAAGCAAAGCAAAAATATTGAAGTACCATGTTGTCAGAACTCCAAGGTAATATAGCATTTGTCCTTCATAGTTGCTCATCATGATATGTTTTTTCACTCTTCATACAAATATATTTAGATCATATTTGAGAGTCCTGCGTTTACTAGAATCGAGTCCGAATGGAGTCTATACATGAATCCTTGTTGATCTGCTTTTTTTCTCTCAGGTCTGTTTATAAAACTGTGCCAGGTTGTGAACCCTGTCGGCCTTTACAAAGATCCCCAATAGAGGGGTTTTATTTAGCTGGTGACTACACGAAACAGAAATACTTGGCTTCAATGGAAGGCGCTGTCTTATCAGGAAAGCTTTGTGCTCAAGCTATTGTACAGGTAAGTTCTCACTGGTTTTCAGCAGTTGTTTCTTTCATTCCTGGTATGTTTGATTATATTCTGTCTTCTTTGTTATGGTAGAGAAGTGTAGAACCATTTCTTAGGCATTACATTTGGTAGCAGTCTCTTTCTGTAAGCCTGTTTCTCTAAATTTGGCGGGAGAGAGGGGTTGTCAAGTAGTACAGCTTTACTTCTGACGGAGCTTCTTTCTCTCAACTTGTACCTGCAACAGAAATGGATGTCGAGCATGCCTATACTAATTCTGCCTAGCGTAAAGTTTCTCCAACCAAATTTAATAGTTTGTGCACACACCAGTTAAGTTCAAGGAGTAATGTAGTCTCCCATTCTTAGTTAGGGTCTTGGTTTGAACCCTTGGAAAAGGAGAAAATGTTGGAGGGAGCAATTTCCCCTTTAAACGGCGCGCAAAACCAGATAAGTTGGACGAGTGAGTTTTGAATACTGGATGGATTTTAAAAAAATTAAAAAATTGGCGCACAGATTGCAGTGTTGTGTGGTCTTAGAACCTCAGTAGTAGCTTGATATATGCAGAGAGTTGTGTTTATTCATCTTTTATTACACCTATATTTTGCAGGATTATGAGTTACTTGTCGGACGGAGCCAAAAGAAGTTGTCTGAAGCAAGCGTAGTTTAGCTTTGTGGTTATTATTTAGCTTCTGTACACTAAATTTATGATGCAAGAAGCGTTGTACACAACATATTAGAAGAAGAGTACGAGGTGAAGCAAGTAGGAGAAATGTTAGGAAAGCTCCTATACAAAAGGATGGCATGTTGAAGATTAGCATCTTTGAATCCCAAGTTTAAATATAAAGCATATTTTATGTACCACTTTCTTTATCTGGGGTTTGTAATCCGTTTATATCTTTATGCAATCTTTACGTTAGTTAATATCTATCTATCTATCTATCTATCTATCTATCTATATTCTAGTATCTTATACTATAGATCCAACTGAACCAAGAAATTATGAACTTTGTCTTCCAGAAATTCTAATAATGATTATATTAATGGGAGCAATATAAATATAAGGATGTCTTTGACAATAAAAGGGCGGTTGCTATAGATATGGAAGAGTTATAGTGAAAGCTTCTGGCCATCGGATGGGCTCTTTGTCACATGATTGAACTACTTCACCTACCTACCGTTGGTATCCATAGTAAATTGAGATTAAAAAAAGTTAAACAAACTATTCATTCCATGTCATTTTACTTTTCAACTTGCTATCTTCTAATTATAAGGGGGTTGTGGAGAGAGCACTGTTGGGGTCAACAAAGCAAAGTAGATTATACTCTATAATATTATGATGATTAGTCAACTGCTGCTCACTTACAACGATGGAAATGGGGATGATGGTAACTTTAGCTACACTCTTGGGCATACACTGTATTTGGATAAGAAACAATCTACAAAAAAAGGAATGTTCTTAGAAAAAGACTCACTGAATCTGCACTCACTTCTTTTTGTCCTTATTATTGCCGCTTCACAGTTCATTACAAAATCTCTCCAATTTCTTGGGAATACAATTGTGATTTGTGATTATTTCTTTGGGTTTATATTCCACCGACCCATTTTGTAAGGATTTTTTGTAGGCTCCAATATCCAAGTTAAAAGGCACATGACTTTTCATTTGAGTTTATGGATTCTCAATTTTACGAAAAAAAATTTATGCATTATAGAGATACTAAGTATCTTTAGCGGGGAAGATAAAGATATGAAGTATAAGTTAGGCTATGGCCTATGCAATCCCAGTTCCATTAACCTAGTAGAGAAAGATCTGTGATGAGCTGTATCATATCTTATAAAAAATGATGATGAGTATAAACAAGTAGATCTATTGAGATTTGAGGTCCTCCCAAAACGTAACAATTCAAAATTGTATATTTTGTTATTTGCAAGATTAGTAGATAAATGAGTAAATATCACAGCTCGGTTTCATCTAATTAAACATTAAGCAAATCGACTGACTAATGACGAGTTGAGATTTAATATTATTAAAAATAATAGTTAATGGCAGAGTGGGTTTTGGACGTTAACATAGTAAGATGGTTGAGATCCAACACAACAACATGGCCAATGTAGTTCAAGTGAGAACGATAAAGAATTATGTTGCCGATGGGACTCGGACTCCAAAAATAGCCGACATTGTGTTTCAAAATCCCATAGGGATGCCTTGTCCAGATTAAGCAACCTTCCTTTTCTCACGCCCACTTTACCACTTTTCTAATCAAAACACACAAAACCAAAACACACGTAACTACAAATTACAACAATCATCCCTTGGATTCCAATTTACTATGCCTCAAAGTGTAAAA
This sequence comes from Solanum pennellii, assembly GCF_001406875.1. NCBI lineage: Eukaryota > Viridiplantae > Streptophyta > Magnoliopsida > Solanales > Solanaceae > Solanum > Solanum pennellii. The sequence continues at coordinate 75,117,127 of NC_028639.1, forward strand.
TACGTTCACTCCAAGATTTAAAAACTAGTGTGCTTCTTTCCATGCAAATCCCCACTGTTTTCAAAGTGACCATGTTCATTGTTCACCCCATTCCGTTGATTTCTTGGTATAAATACTTTGTTTCCTTTCAACATTTTTCCATCAGGGTCCAGCTCCAATTGAGCTTTTTTCCCCTTTTTACTCTCTTCTCAATCTCCCAAAACCAAAAGTTATCAACTTTACTACTAGTAAGAAATCATGGCTGATCAACAAGTATCATCATACAGGAATGGATCATCAAAGAAGAAGAACAACATTTCAAGAAAGTGTGCTTCCTTGATTAAAGAACAAAGAGCCCGGATTTACATTCTCCGTAGATGTGCCACTATGCTTCTCTGTTGGTATATTCAAGGGGATGAATGAGTTCATCCATCATCAATCCCCAAATCAACTACCACTACTTCTTCAATTAAACGTACAACCCCTACTCTACCTTGTATCCATATGTGCTTTCCCCTTTTTGGCTCCATCCATCATTTTCCACGTGCTTGATCATGAAAAAGAATCTGGAGGGTCGGGACGTGTTGAAGATATAATTAAGTAAATAAATGTGTACTCTCTCGAGATAGTCACACACACTTCAACACGGCTACCTACTCAGGCACTTGGTCGTATTGCTCCTGTTTGTCTTCCATAGTTTCTTAGAAGTCCCTAGTTACTCTTGTCATTTTGATCGTGTACCACTTCACATTTTTTACCCAAACTCTATTGGGTTTTTTTTGGTACATGAACAAATTACAGGGGAGATGGGCACTTTGAAACAGAGGTTTTTGGACAAACAGGGTATAAAAATTGGAGGGGGAACTGATAAGAGGGCATTTCCAAGCATATGGCGGACACAAAGTTGTTCTATATAATTTATTTTGATGTAACAAGTGTATATGTAATTGTAATGCAATCCACCTGACTTTTCTAGTATGTTTAATTTGGAGCAAATAAATATCGACAATTGAATAGTAATTCAATAAGTGTAATACATCCATAGTGATGTGCTAGCATGTTTACTACTCGTAATAAGGAGGGCCGCGATGGCAGCCCTTAATGGAATAAGAGAAGGGATTGTATGTTTAGCCGTCTTTGTGTGATGCTATTGTAATTCAATATTTTTTTTTTGTTATTTGGGGTCAAGAAGTTAGTTTTTGGGAGTTTGTTTGGCATGAGATTATATTAGATAAGAGTGTCGTTGGATTTGGAAACCAGGTTGGTGATGAACATGCTACTGCTGTCTAATTGACAGATGAGACGCTAGCTAGCTTGAGCCAACCTGGTTCTACTATTCCCATGTATATATTTTCATGGACACAATTGGTTTGAACTTGAAATTTTAACAGCTAATAATATGTTACAAAAGATTAGATATATAAAAAGATTTGAATATTTTATATTATGTGTAACTGAATCCTGCAACATTCCTAGGCTGTTGAATACTTGGAGAAAATTAAAAACAAAATATTTACCAGTAAAAGGAATCTTCACTTGCAAAACTACCCATTTGTGACATAAACATAAATAATTTATTGTGCTAAAATAAAGCTTTTATTCCCGCCCTCAGTCTCAGTGGGCTCTAAAGTTATATATAATGCTCGGTCGCCTTCCAAAAGTTGCTAAATTCCCCTACACACAATCATCTTATTAAATTTGTTATATTCGACTTTTAACTTCCAAGGTTATTGGTCATCGTAACTTTTGGTTTCTATCTCTATCTGAAATTGATGCATATTTGATGTGTATGTTAAATCAACATATATATTAGCACATGAATTTTTATCCCTAAAGTATAAAATCATGATAGTATTTAGAGAAACTAAATGAGGTATTTTGCTCCTAGAAAAATGTGTGGTGAATTGAAAAGGTTAAGTAAGTTGAATTACTACAAGTTGGTGTATATCAATTATATAAACAACAATTTAAACTCAATGTAATTTTAGATACTGTCTTATTCAAGTGCAGGTTGGAAATTATTTTGGTTTCAAGTTTGCCTATAACCTGCTTGTGGAAATGCCCGAACCAGTTTAGAGCATAACTGATACTAAATGGTCAAGGCAAATTCGTGCTAACATGAATTGGATATGCTTATTTTCCCATGTATACTCCTACAACCAGAAACTGTTGAACCCCAAAACGAATGGGTACTACTTTTTTCTTCTGATTGCTTTTACTAGACTAGATTGAATGCTGGCTTTCCACGACCCCTGAACCTCTAGGGAGTTTCTTTCTTTTTGCATGATTGCATAGGTTATGCAGTATCTTCTGCATTGGAGTTACACGTTACTGAATTAGTCAATGAGAATTTCCATGTCTTATTCCCAGATACTAATGCTGCCTAAGTTTGTTATCTTTAACTTAACATCACCTCTCATCCAATGTTAGCCATGATGCAAAATCGTAAATGTAATTTATTGAGGAAATCGTCCACTTTATACATTTATTCCTATATGTTAACTTCCTATGTGTAAAAACCAAAAAGTTCATCTATACAGACACTCACATCTACTTCAAATTTATGCATACCACCACCTTATTTAGGTGCTCCCCCGTTGGATACTACTCTGTTGAGCCACTCAACCACTTCTGCTATACTTGGCCTTTTGAAAGGATTCTGGCTGACACACATGCAGGCAACATCAAGCACTTGAAGCATTTCTTCTTCGAAACCCTTGTCTCTTAGTATAGGATCAAATATTTCTTCTTGTTTACCCTCATTTCTCATTAGGTGCACCCATACAACCAATTCCCTTGACATCTTTGGTTTGCTCATGTCCACAGGTCTTCTGCCAGCCAGGAGTTCTAACATCACAACTCCAAAACTATAGACATCTCCTCTCAAAGTGGCTATCCATGATTGACTATACTCTGGTGGGATGTAGCCAAGGGTACCAACCAGTTCAGTGGTGACGTGAGTTTGGTAAGGAAGAATCAATCTGGACAATCCGAAATCTGCCACATGTGCTTTAAACTTTTCATCAAGGAGGATGTTACTGGACTTTATGTCACGATGAACAATATGTGGTTCACATATCTGATGCATGTAAGCCAGCCCACAACTTGCCCCCTGTGCAATCTTCAGTCGAGTTGGCCAATCAAGCTGGGATGCTCCATCAGTCTTCTCGTGCAACCAGTAGTCCAGACTTCCATTTTGCATATAGGAATAGAACAGCAACCTACAGCCATCATGCACACAGTAACCTTGAAGAGAGACCAAATTATCATGTTGGGCAGTGGATAAAACTTCCACCTCTGCTTTGAATTCTCTTTCAATTAAACCCATATCTCCTGAAAGTTTCTTAACAGCCAACGTAGTTCCATCTGCTAAAGTTGCTTTATAGACCAGACCAAAGCCTCCACAACCAACTATGTTTGCTTGGTTGAAGTTATTTGTGGCTCTCAGAATGTCAAAAATTGTAAGATCATTAATCTGATCCTTATTGGTTGGAAACATAACAAGCATGCTGTTATCCTTTCCAATCTCAGCAGACAATCCAGAAGTGGAGTTGTAGGACACAATTTCCAAGTCATTTTTCTCGGCGTCACCTCTTGGAAGGATCCTCCTCTTGGAGAATATCCAGAATGCTATGATGATGACTGTGAAGGCAATGCCGAAGGAGATCCCTAGGATGAGTCCAATTAAGATTTTCCGTTTTGCGGTTTTTCTAACTGCAGAAGGTTGTGTAATTCCTGATCGATCAGGGCAAGGGTGCTGCAGGATTTGACCACACAGTCCTGGATTACCTAAGAAACTAGTGATAGGAAATGTGTCAAACTGACCTCCCGTTGGAATAGGTCCCTCAAGATTGTTGTGAGCAACACTAAAAGAAGACAAAAAATGAAGACCCTTGAGTGAAGAAGGAATTTCACCTGAGAGGTTGTTGGCAGAGAGGTCTAGTTTCTCCAGATTAGTGAGGTTGGATATTGTTTCTGGAATGTTTCCTGTAAAGTTGTTCTTGCTCAGATCAAGAACATGAATGTACTTCAGCTGGCCAATCTCAGTTGGAATATTGCCATCAAGGTTGTTGTTTCCAAGGTAAATAGCTGGTGGCAGGTTTGACAGTAGATTATATTGCTGATTTGAGGCATTGTTTGGTTGAACAAACACAGGCAATTCTAAAGCACTTCTGTCGACCTGATCAGCAGCCTCTTGTGATGCGAGTCTTTGCAGTTGAGTAAGTTCGACTGGGAAGCCTCCATATAGAAAATTCTGAGACAAATCCAGGTAAAATAGATTCTGTAAAGTCCCCAACCAACCTGGAATTTTGCCTGTGATTTGATTCATAGAAAGGTCTAGAACCTCTACCCTCCCAAGTTTAACCAGCCATGTGGGTATCTGTCCGGTGAAATTACAACCACCTAAACCCAGAATTTGGAGATTTTGAAAATCTTCAGACCCAATCAAGTCCCCATTATCAGGCAACGTTTCATTATAAAAGTTTTTGGTGAGGATTAGTGTGGTAAGATTCTTACAACCCTTAAGGACTTCTATTGCCCCTGCAAAATTGGTTAGGCTGTTATTGGAAACCGAGAGGAAGGACAAAGCTTGTAAAGACATTATGCCAGGCAAGATATCTCCTGTCAGGTAGTTAGTAGCCAGACGGATTGCAGTTAATGACCTGCATGAAAAAAGGCTTTGTGGAATGCTTCCAGTGAAGAAGTTATTTCCAAGGTCGATTATGCCAAGTCGACTAAGGTTGGAGAAATCAAGAGCTGAGAGTTCACCTTCCAAGAAGTTGACCCTTAAATTGAGCACAGTGAGACGGGTGCAGGTCATCAGCGATGGCGGCACAGTGCCATTTAGATTGTTTATATGGAGGAGCAACTGTTCCAATCTGGAGAGTCTTCCAATATCTTGAGGGATCAAACCTGTCAACTCATTGCCATAGAGTGCGAGGATTCTGAGGTTGACAAGGTTGACAATGCTTTCTGGGATGGGTCCATAAAATTTATTGCCAGGTAAAGAGATTTCTTGCAGTGTTGACACACTATAAATATCATCAGGAATGAATCCTGAAAGATGGTTGAATCCTGCTCTCAAAGTAACCAAACTGGAGCAACTCCCAAACCCTTGGGGCATCTGGCCCCTGAAGTCATTGGAAGTGAAATCAAGAACTCTGACAGCGGCTGAGTAGCTGCAAATAAAGGAGGGTATTGGACCAGAGAAGCTATTGTTGCTAATATCGAAACTCTCTAAATTAATTGCTGGCTCGAGAAATGATGATAGTACTGTCCCATTGAAGTGGTTGCTAGAGAGATTTACTGTCTTGATGGGTGATGGCAATCTATCTGATAGCGGCAATCGTCCTGATAAACGGTTATAACTCAAGTCAATGATCTGCAAGGTACTAAATGAGTTGAAAAATCCATCTGGGAGGGGACCAAAAAATCGATTATTTGACAGGCTGAGTTGAGAGAGTTTGCTCAAATTTGCAATAGCAGGGGTTATGTTTCCAAAAAGGCTTCTTGAGGGAAGCCAGAGAGTGGTTACTCGGCCATTATCATCACAAGCAACACCTTCCCACAAGGTGCAGCAATCCGCGGAAGAAGACCAATTCAAAGGAGAAGGTGAAGAGATACCAACAGAGAATGATAACAAAGAATCACGATCAAGCTGATTGCAAGAAGCATGACAGATGGTAGCAACAGAAGAAAGAAGTAGAACAAGTATCAGTATTATTGGATAATAGAGAGATTTATGGTGGGGTGAAGAAGAATGGATGGAAGTACGAAGCATGGCTTGTCGAAATTGATGATATGTCAGACCAGATTGGAGGCGGCTGTCTTTATTATCCATGATGATTAATATTTTTAGACAACTAAAGATGAAGAAGAAAGACAGTTGAAGATGCCAAGATACTCCAATCAACCATGTGGGTATTTTTTTGGCAATTCTTTGTGCTGTTGATCGTGCAGACTTTAGTCTAACCCCATGAAGAGAAGAGGAGAGGAGAGAGAGAGTGTTAGTTGATGTTGACAAGGTGCAATTTTTATGTAGCAAAAAGGTGAGGTATGAGTTTTTGAAATAAAGCGTTTACTTTTGGGACGGCTGGTGGACTTTGTTTATTCTATGGATATTTGAAAGCGTGTAATATACGTGGGAGAGAGAGAGAGACTTTACCATACTATTCTCCTCACTTTGTCTCTTCTTTCAAAGTAATTTTAAGTAACAGATTATGGCTTATTGTTATGGATTTGTTGCTATCCTATGGCCTATGGAAACTGTTTCAGATAATAAAGCCAGCCAGACCTTTAGAGATGGTCACATACTTTTCTATTTTGGTGTTCCATTTTTTTTTTTTTTAATGTACCTGACTAGATGTACTGTAGTCACATGTTATGTTCTTCAACATTATTTGGCATCGTGTTCATTTTTAAAAAAAAAAAAATACATCACCTGGTCCGTTGACTATTCAATGAGTTTCCCCATCCATCCAATTATTTTATTTGTTTTACTTCTCTTTTTTTTGGTGACAAGGGAGTAAATATATAGCCGGATTGAGATAGACACTGGAAATTCCATACTCCTGAATCCACGGAGTTTGACAGCGTCTCAAGGCATCATTTAGAAAAATTACTCTGCAGACAAAAAGAAAAAATCTTTTTTATTTGGCCAATCGATGCTGCTAAGGGACCTCAACTGTTGTGATACAGAATCCAAATTATTTCAAGTGGAGTCGTCATTTTCACCCTTTGAGGAATCATAATCCATTACCGTGCGCATGATGGTGAGAGGAAAGGGGATCCAAATAATTGTTCAAAAGTCAATATTAATAATCATAACAAATAATCCTCAAAGGAATTATTATGGCTTTTATGAGTATAGTGGAAGGAACACCATCAGATAGGAATCGCACACTTTAGCAAACCTATATATATATAGATTGTCATGTCTTCTCACGTGATAAATTTAAGTTGAACCATCAAAGGGATGTCACATGGTAAAAGTTAATCCACATGAAACAAAACGTTTCAAAGTTGGTGCAGAGGCTCTTTACAATGCAAATTCAAATTATTCAGAGCATTGTTGTGTGGAGTATTGTCAGTCACTTTCACCAACCACCAAAGTTTACCAATCAAGACTAAAGAGAAGAAAGTCCCATTTTCAAACCAAATGTTCCTCACCAGATAGATGCAGATACTAACAACTTATTCGAGACCAGTCAAAGGTCAGAGTCCTTTTCCATCTAATTTTGATCTACCACAAATTACTCTTATCCAGTAAAAACCACTGCATCTTATTAGCATCCATGTATTCAAATATTAATTGCACAACAGATTTCCCTTCTTTTTACTTCTCTTTTCCTTTTCTGTTGCATTCAATAGGTATGTAGGTACAGCATTACATCATTTTCACTTAACTACAATAGTTCACAAGACAATTCATGAAAACCACAGATGAAAAATACCCTTGTGTGCAAGAGTGAAGTGAAAATATCTCCTTGCAACACATTGATATCAAGAAGAGACATCTTCGATTTCTATAGATTTTTTTCTTTTTTACAATTGTTACATCTCGTAACACTAACATTTGGAACAACAATTTGAAGAAAGAAAGAAAAGAATAATTATATGAGATTTATACCTTCACCCCTTCTATTTTTTTTTTGCTCCAAGTGGAAGACTAAAACCAGCTTTCTTGCATTGCTGGGAATAATTGGAATTGTTTGTCTGCTAGAGAAAAATGATACAACATGGATAAACATTCAAGAAGTCAATACCGAACTACTCTGAACATATCGTTGTAACAAGCAAGTCCCTTCATTCCTCCAACCCAATCATCATTTGGGTAGTGCAACTGGCCAGCCTCATTGATGTTCATTACATTGCCAGGAGTCGAGGTGCTCATTTGGCCGAGGCATGGGTAAAACCATGGCTGCTTACTCTGCATCTACATCAAGTCCATTGCAACAATTTTTATTATCTTGGGATTTGGTTATATAATGACAGTGGTCAAGATGAGCAAGATCTCAACTCATCAAAGCCTCAACTCATCAATGTCAGAACAAGCATTTCATATTTGCAAGTCCCACTTAAAGCCTAATATGCAGCTAAAGAAAGAGGGCGTGAAAAAGGGAATCTACCATTAAACAAAACTCATTTCAGGACACATTAAGGGTGACCAAACAGTGATGATATTTGTAATCCTTATTCTCCTCTCTAATTTATGAACACGGTCTATGTTAATGTTTAGTTTGCACGAATATCATGGCAATTTAAAACTACTAAATTCAAGAGAAAGTGAAAATCATTCCTTATTAATCAAATGCTTAAACCTTGGTGGTAGTAGATAAAGCCAACAAGTTTTGCACAAAAAAGTTATGATAATGAAGTCATGTGAAAGGAGAAATAGCAAAGTGCTCAACTGTGTATTAGAAAATTATTAAGGAAATGGATTTTAAAGGATGCTCAGGCTTCAAAGGGAACAAGGAAAAAAGAATGAAACTAGGGACCTACCATTGGATGGATCAACGTGTACAAAAAAACTTGCAGCAACAATCAGATAGCATAGGATCAGCATCAACCCTTTAAAATAGTTTGATGTGCCTTCCTACATTGTGTCAAAGGAACATCAGAAGTTAGCGACAAGCCTAAATTTGAAAGGTCCAGGAACAAAGTTTACAGAGAAAGATGAACAATTTTTATTTTTTTTTTGGGGGGGTGGAAGGGTGAAAGTGGGGAGGGAGATGAAAGTGAAGGATGTTAAGAAAGAACTGGGTAGAATGCCGAACCTGCAACATGAATGCCACGACTAGCACTGTGATGAAGAGTGTAGCGGTCTCGAATAATTGGAAATTCAAGTCCATGGGCTTTCCCATAAACCAACCAACGACAACGCAAAACGGTATCTGCATATTCAACAGCACTAGATATGAAATTACCAACTACATACATAAACTCTATCATCTATCTTGAATAAATATAACCGGCTGCGCCAAATTTAACAGTGACACAGAAATACTACGTGCTCTCAGGAGAGATAGGAAAATCCATAAAATGATCTCTTAATATTTTTCTAAAATAAATAAAAAATTCTCCTACAATTTAAAAAGCTATCTTGGATAGTTGCAATGCATTAAATGTCTTACCACAAACATTGATATCTGAGTAGAAGATCCAATTGCAACTCCAAGTGTGATGTCCTGCCAACAAGGATACATTAGTAACTGTTTTCGAGCATAAGAGAAAGTAGATTTAGTTTTATAAGCACTCACAAGCTTATCTTTCATTGCGAACATGATTGCGCTGGCGTGTTCTGCCGCATTTCCTACAATTGGAAGCAAGATGACACTAATAAAGGACATCGGCATGTTCAACGAGTCAGATGCACCCTGAAAGAATATTAGTGACATGGGTCAATTACCATGAAGAAACAAAAAATTGCCACTAAAGGATTAAAGCTAATATTGAGCCCTTTTGCATCACGCACACAGCTCAACTTTATTAGGTGCTTACGGGAGACTATAAATTTAAGCAAGAGTTAAATAAAAATTCTCTCGTGACTGTGACATTGCGTCCAAAACTTTTCTTGCTCTATATGCTAAATGCTGTTTTTGTATTTTAGAGTTCTGGGCTTCTTCCTCACATGGTTAAAAAAAGGAACAAGCCCATTCATTTTGTGTGCCTCTATCTTGACATTCTTTACCTGGTGATAACTAGGAATACACCTAGTTAATTTTCTACTGATCTACTGGTTCTCTCAATTACTGCTCTGTCAACATTTAAAATTGCTTACTACATGATAGTATTTTTTAAAATGTTCAAATATATTTTTTATATTGTATCTTGTGCATACACATATGCACTAGAATCTATGGATTATGTATTTTTGTTATGTGTTGTTTCCTGCTCTTTAGCAGGTTAAACATTTTTTAAAAGAAATCTGATCTCCCACCCAGCTTGTGCACACCTCAATTACCCCACCACGTGGCTGCGTCCCAACAACACAGGCACCAGGTACTTTTAAGCCACACCCTTGGGTGTTTAATAGTTACTAATATTTGTTCAATATTTATGATACTATATCCAACTATTGTCATGTTCTTGATTATTTTCATGCCTTGATGTCTTCGCGTGCATGCTCGACATTGCCCCTTGTGTATCTGTGCTACATAGATTGACTTTCTGATCGAATTTTATTAAAGGAAAATTAAACATTTTTTGTTTCACTTTTGACAGACCCTCGGCACGAAGAACACACAATCCGAATCCCTAACTTCCATTCACAATTCCCATGTCCAATAAGTAGCCAACCTTTTTGTAGTGTGGGCTTTCCAGTGGAACCAAAAAGCATCATGAGGATTGGACAGGAAAATTAAGGCAGTCAATTTCTGGAGGTCTACTGCACGAGGTGATTTATGAGGTTATTAGTTATCATGCAATTTTTTCTCTGATAACCTTAAAAGGGAGCATCCAAAGTTAAGTAGGAGGTAGATATACCTTTATAAAACTGGTATATACAAACAGCTTGCCGTAAAAGAAAAGGAAAAGGAGGAAGGCAAATAGATCACCTCGATGGCATCTACTAGATATCCAGACAGCACTGATATCCATATTGTCAAAACAGCAAGCCACCCAATAGCTTCCCACTGGGTTATCTCAGGCGCCTCTTCCTCTTCAGGATCTGCTGAATTGTGTTCTTCATCCTGTATACATATCAGAGAAACTATTAGACCCGACAAATCATTTACAGCAATGAAAAATAACAATCACATATTTTGGTATAAAATCATCTCGAGAACTATCTGAAATATGTGCACTCTTCAGACCTCATATTAGGCATTTGATTACTCCAGTGAAAAACATACTGTAGAGAAACAGAAACAGGGAACCTACGGAAAATCAGACAGCTAAAATTAGACCATCTACCTCACTCATAGAGCTATAAAGATTTGGTTGACTCTTGAGCTGAAAGAATAGGTAGCTTGCATATGCTACCAGCATTATGCAACTGCTAAATCTTGAAAGAGCCAACTGTGACTTGCCAAAATGCAATTCCGTGTGGGTGAAATGAAGTACAGCTGGAAATAACAAACCCATGACTGCCATCAACAATAATCCTGAGTTCACAATGGCAGTAGCCTGAAACATTTAAAATTCAATGACTGTTTACACATTAAAGCAGAGAGGCACTTAATGGCGACATTATAATAAGAGATCAAACTGAACCATTGCTAATAAAAATGTGAATTTTATTGTATTAACTTTCAGTTTTATTTAATTCAGCAATAAAAGGTCATTGCCTCCATTACAGATTTAGATAAGAGTATGAGTTCATGACTCAGAAGAATATGATCACCTTATTAAAGACCTGAACTTTCTGCTGATGAATAATTCCACCACTGAAGAAGGCACAGCCAAGAACCAAGAGCATATTTGATAAAATGGAACCCAGCAAGGACTGTTTAACAACCCGCATCATTCCATTGTTCAATGCATATAGCGAGATTATCATTTCAGTTGCATTTCCAAATGTTGCATTCAGAAGGCCCCCAACTATAAATCAGAAAAAAACAGTGTGCTGATAAGAAAACGATAAATATGTGGTGGGAGTGGGTGCAATCATGGGCTCCACATATTAGACACAGCACACATGTACCTGACTCGTTTCAACAAATATACAATGTACAATATCAAAACAACAGATGCACTATTCCACCAAAGGTCAATGAGTGCATGAGAAACTAATTCACAATTATACAGCTGTGCAGCAGGTTTCTCACAAGCCTTCTCAAACAAAAGAGAAGACGCTAAGCGCAAAGAACATGGTAAACATGTTGCAGCAGTCTTTTTCCATTAGAACTTCCACTAAATGATGTGCAGTAAATCATCCCCACTTTAGATGTGTTACGTTCAACATATTACATTCATCTAAATGCCTTTTGCAGTTCGGAGTTGAATAGAACTGTTGCTCACTTAGTGCCACTTCTAAATTCACCTTAGATACAATATTCAGATTCTTTAAGTTAGTCTGATGAACTTGACAAAAGCACTAATTATGACAAGCATCTTGAGAAGCTTAACTTAATTCTCCAGACTAATTCATTTAATAGGAGCATGCCTGAATCTTTTGAAACCGAAAGGGCATGCTTGAAACTAGAAAATAGAAGTGGAGGAACAAATGAAACAAAATTAAAAGGGAGTACCTGTTGGCCCGGTATAGAATGCGAGCTGCCTGTAACAAGAGGATTAAGAAGGTCAATAAGAGCACAAACAAGAAAAAAAGGTGTATAAGTGAACTACACTAACTTGGAGAGAACAAACTTACTCAGTCGCATAGCCCAAGCGCTCAGCTAAAGGTGTAATGCCCAGTAAACTGAAGAAAAAGACCCAAGTCTGAAACATCAAATAGTACACAAAACACAGAGATAAATAAGCATATATAATTAATTATAAGGAAGAGAAAAACATGGTCTATACTCGGCAACAATGATTACATGTTTTCCTGTAAGATAGTGAAGCAATATGGCGAGGGGGCCAAAAGGAAGTAACAGATTGATCTTTGCTTTGATAATAACAATGTATATACTCCTTAGAAGGCTGATCTGATACATCTTTGTTAAGACCCTAGTAGAGCGACAACTTGCAATATGAGGTGCCTCATAATACAGACTATCTATTTTGATAGTTCCCTGGGATGAGCTAAATGGAATCTCCTCGTCAAGTTGAAGGTCTAACTTCTCCCCAGCAGATCCCATCTCCTGAAACATGAAATTGACCAAACAAAAACTTACGTTGTAATTCTTCCAAACTAATCAATAAGCAAAAACAAAAATTGAAGTTGATTCAGAGAGACAGAGCAGATCAAGATTTGCCATAAAAGATAGTAAAAGGATAGCAGTGTAGTATAAAGATTGAACATTTACCAGAGAAACAAGACAGCAATTAATTTAGTTATGGTAAGAATAATTAGAGTAATTGTGTTGTTCTGAAAATGGACATTATAGGAAGACGAAGGTTCCTGGAAGAAGCGCTTAATTAATTAATTTGAAATAAACAATTGATTATAATTATGATTAGTAATTGGAAGATTTTCAAGTAATCAAATAAAGAATTGATTGGGAATATTTTAGTAATATGTATGTAGGTGCACAAGTGTCCCACCCACTCAATTATTTTATGTATTTAATTAACAAAAAAGAAAACAACATTGCATGTTGGATTAGCTCATTACATCTTTTTTTTTCCACTACACACCCACAACCAGCCCTCATCTCTTTTCTTTTTCCATAATACAAACAAAATAATTATCACTATTTTCATTATAGAAATCCTTAATTCAAAAAACGGAAATAACACTAATTCTGCTTCATATTTAGGAAATTTTTCCCATGATATTTTAACTATAAATAATAGTGATTTTTCTCGATAGCTCTAAGATTAAAAAATTTCAAATTGAGGAGTATGAAGTGCACCTTTAATGAAGTAGCAAGACTTGATAGGCAAGTCGTTCCAAGAGAGAAAATTTTTAAATATTTGGGTTTAACAATCCAAGGAAATGAAAAGATTGACAGTGATGTCGCACGTCATATTGAAGCGGAATGAATGAAGTGGAGATTCACATATGGTGTTTTGGAGAAAAGAATGTCTCGTTAAGATTCAAAGATAAGTTTTACAAATTGGTGGTTAGATCGACTATGTCATGCGAGTGAACTGTCGCCGCTCCTTATATCAATAATTATAAAAATGAGGATGTTGAGATGAATGTATCGCATAACTAGATAGATAAACTTAGGAATGAACAGATCCAAAACAAGATAAAAGTGAATTATATATGTTATAGGCAAGATATGGGAAGGGAAAGGAAGTTAATATGTTATAGACATATGCAGAGAAAGATCTGTTGATGTCCTACTAAGATGGTGTGAGAGGTTGGATGTCATCCTAGGCTTATGGTATTAAGCTAAAAAAAATCTCAAAATTAGGCAAAATACAACGTAACTTTTACTTATCGTGACATGATTTTTTATAGAAGGATATAAAAATTGAATATTAAGATAAAGTATTTTAGTAAGTTATTGGGCGTATTAAATTTTCCCTACCAGGGGCATTAGTATCTTCTTTTTTATGTTTGCTTATATTCACTACTATATTGCTACTGATTGTTTGTCTCTTTCATTTATTATTATCTTGGTATTGTGCTATCTATTGTTACTAGTTACTACTATGCTTTTTTTCCACTTCCTTTTTGAATGGAAAGTCTATTAGAAACATCTTTCTTTCATAAATAAAATTTATGTAAACTCTTTCTATATATATTTTTATTTGTGAAATTTTATTATTAAATCTTTATCAATAAGATGATTAAAAAAGTATGAGTCATAAAAGAGCAGTGCGTTTTCATTTGATGGTGAGCACTGAGAAGAATAGACATGTCAATGCCAATAAATAATTAGTTACAGTTAATGCAAGTTGCTTGAGGTGATAACTACCTCTGCGATGTACTTCCTCTTTATCATTTTTATTCGTGCAATATACCAAAAAGATCTTTTTGTTAATTTGTCAACTTTAACATATCAATATTTCTTTTCTTTCACATTTTATCTTAATAACCTAAAACTATATATTAATTAATAAAAATATACGCATAATAATCATCAAGTAAACAAGTAAAATTGAAGTGAGAAAGTATTTATACATCAAGCTAGCCATTAGACTTGTAAATAAATATTCTAGAAATGGTCAAAATTACCTCTTGACTATTCGAAAAGGTTAAAAGATACTTTTTATTCACCTACTGAACTAAAAATACCCATTTTTGATCCAAACCCAATTAAAAAAATTAATCATCTCTTCTCTCCCTCTCAAACCTAATAATCTATTTTCTTCTTTATCACGATTCACGACAGACAACCTCAATCAATGGTAATTAAAATAATGCATATATATGATGTAGCTAATTTAATTTGATTCAGTCCATTTCAAATTTATATAAAGAGAATAATGATGAGAAGTATTTGAAGCAGCGAAAGGGGAGAGGGAAGAGGCATGAATAAACACATGTTGTTTTGATGTTTAGTATGAAGTAATAAATAGGAAAAATGATCTGATAGACCCTTATACCTGTATCCTCTCTCTCTTTCTTTAAAAATCAATTAAGTATTGCACTCAAAATCTAAGCTATATAGAGTTCATCTGGAATATGGAATTATGGATTCTTCCTTGAAGTTGAAGACAATCAACAAAAAAACAAGCTATAATGAATTGTTATACTATGATTTATCTTCGAATAAAACACAAATAAAAATAACGAGATAATCATGCCACTAAATGAATATATATCCATGAATAAAATAAAAATAAAGATAACGATACAATTACACCACTAAATGAATTGTTATCTGATATACCACGGATAACACAAAATAAAGGTAACGATATAATTACACCACGAAATGAATCCTTATCTGATTTACCCACGAATAAAACAAAGACAACGATATAATCACAGCACTAAATGAATCGTTATATAAAACAAAAACAAAGATATTGATATAATCACACCACTAAATGAATCGATTTATGCACGAATAAAACAAAGATAACGATATAATCACACATCTAAATGAATTGTTATTTAATTTATCCACGAATAAAACAAAAACAAAGATAATGATATAATCACACCATTAAATGATTTGTCATCTGATTTAATTTAGAAATAAAACAAAAATAAAGATAACGATATAATCACACCACTAAATGATTTGTTATGTGATTTAATCCACGAATAGAACAAAAATAAAGATAATGATATAATCACATCAATAATAATAATAATAATAATGTAGTAAGAAAACAACCATTGGAAGTGATTGTGACTCTAACGACTTTTCATGAGAGACTAGTTCGCCGACACTTGTGAATTGTGATACTCTTGTTATTGCATCCCAAGACTTTTGAACATTATCACAACAAATGAACTCATATATGAATAATCACTTGAAATTTCTTGTAGAAAAAAGAAAAGAATGTATGGTTATGCTGTCGAGGAGGTTCATTCACTAGATCCATTTTTTCAACCAACTTGTATGTATGTATGTATAAAGATAGGGAAAAGTGTTTGCTTAAAAAGGAGTGATCCTTGTTTTATGAATAGCAGGATTGAGCACAACTCATGTTATTTACTTACTTACAATTAATTGATCAACAGTTTTCTTTCACTCACATATTCCTTTTTACCTTCTTCTTAACGGAGGAGGAACCAACACCTAAACTAGTATAATAAACAAACAAAAGAATGATTAATCTTCAACACTTCCTCCTCCCCCAAAGAGTTTCATCTCTTCTATTGCTTTTCAGCTTCTCTTTTTCCCCCCCATTTTAAATGTAACTTTGAACAAATCCAATACACAATCAATCACAAGCAAAACTTAGGATGATTTAATAAATATCCAAAATATCATTAATGGAATCTCTAAGTTGGGGCAACCCATAATTTCTACTTCCCTCAAAGTGGAAACCAGCCCCATTTTTCAATAAAAATCCATCATCAGTAAACAACATTTTAAGATTACACAAAATAAAACCACAAAAATTAATAAGTAAAACAAAAGAGAGTGGGGAATTTCTCCAAACCTAAAACCGTCAAGAAGAAGAAGAGGAGGAAAAATGAGGAGGTGGAGGTAACAATGGATGACTCAGTGAGGTAGTAGCAGGACCGGTGTGGGTGGTGCCGCTGCTATTCTGGGTGATGAAGGGATGGCGCAATAGCTGGGCTGCCGTCCACCGCCTGGCAGGATCCCTCTGCAAACAGCACGCAATGAACTCCCGAAACTCCCTAGAAGCACTGGGTGGTGCCTCAGGAGGCTGCGACATACAAATGGCACACATGAGGCTGGCCCAGTCTCCTTGTCTCCCCACAGAAAAGGGGAACCTTCCCAAGTAGAACTCTAAGATGCTCACCCCAAGACTCCATATGTCCCCAGCATACCCGTCGTACTGTCCGTGATTCAGATCTGTGTTGATTCTCTCGGGACTCATGTAAGCGATGGTACCCACTGAGGAATTGCAAGGATCCATAGTTTGTGCGAGAACTCTTGAGACCCCAAAATCTGCAATCTTGACCTCACGCCTGGAGTTGATTAAGAGGTTAGAAGGTTTGATATCTCTGTGAACAATCTTACGCCTGTGGAGGTAATAGAGGCCGGATAGAACCTGTCGAGTTAGATCGGAGAGAGGTTGTTCGAGAGGGATATGGATCCCTTCGAGAGAGCCTTTATCCATGAACTCGAGAAGAACTTGGATTTCTCCGTTGTGATCGAACATATCGTGACACCTGACGACGTTAGGGTTGTCTACATCTCGTAGAATCTCGATCTCACGGCACATCTGAAGACGGACAGAATCCTCATGGTTACCATAGATAACTTTCAAAGCATAGAGTCTTCCAGTGGGACGGTGTAGAACCTTGTAAACAGTACCTCCGGTGCCACTACCGATGCGATTAACCCTCTCGAGCTCAGAGAAATGTAAAGGGGTAGGAAGCGGGGAGGAAGAGGATGAGGAAGAGGAAGGAGCAGAGGTTGGTGGAAGAGGGAGAGGAACAGCAAGAGCAACGTCACGTTGAGGAAGAGGAAGGGTCAAATCAGTACGACGGCGGGGACGACTGCGTTGTCCGGCGGAAGATGGAGGAGGCATGGATGATGCAGCGGTGGTGGAGTTGGCGGCTGGTCGCATGATTGAATAATGGTATTGGATTGTCTGCAAAATTAATTATATAGAGAATGAAATGAACGAATGAATGGGGATTTTTTTTTTTAGGTTCTAAAAATCGAGAGAAAGAGAAATGCAGCCATCCAACACAAAACACAAAACACAAATAGAGAGAGAGAGAGAAGTTTCTTGGAAGAGAGGAAGAGTAAACGTATTTGTATTGGGTGGATGAGTAGGTCAGCCTAAATCCTACTATTACCATCTCATTAACAAATAATACGAATCAAATTCTTTATTCATTCTCACCTTACTTACCAACAAAACATTGGCTGTATTATTTCGTATAAAAAGAGAAAATACATAAATTTATTTATAACAGTATGAAAGTAGCATGGGTTTCTTAATCTATTCTTTTTAAAAAAATTATGTTATTTTATGAGTGGTTAAGAGATTTCAATTCGATAACAAATTCAAATATTCTCATATTTTTAGTTTAACTTATATTTCACTTAAAATCAAAACGTTTTGTTTTATAAAAATATCAGTGTTCTTTTTCTTGTCTGACATAAACATATTTTCGTTCATGAAAAATTAAAAAATTCGCTCTATTTCATAGTCCCAAAAGCAAATTTTAGTATTGAAGCATAAATAATAAGTTAAATTTAGGGATATTTATGTTATTGGTCAGACCGCATCACTCCAAAGGTTTTTGGAATTTAGTTTTGTAAAACTGAAAATGGGAATTATAGTATTGTTTGTTGAATCGGATATTTTTAAAATCAAATACAATCATGAAACACGAATCATTACCTTGCCTAATACACAATTACTAACGTTTTCTCAACTCATTCGAAATTGAATGAATTTCTTGAAACAAAACCCATATCTCACTTACTTTTTGTACCAAATGATGATAGGAATTATTTCATTGCTTAATATTTACCAACATGAATTGTGGTGAGATAATTGAGTCTTAGAGTCATAAATCCAAATCAGTTATACTTATCTTCAACGAGACCTGAATGTTGTAATCGCATGAAAAAATAAACATACGGAACAAAACTATAACGGCATCAGCGTATCATCTATGACATTAAATATAAGTATTGAGCAGGTTATCTATACTTATCACAAGTTTCAACTATAATTTAATGTCAATGATGGGAAATTCAAAGTCTAAAGATATGCAATACTTGTTCTTGTCTCAAAATTGGGCTGAGGTCTTGGGTTCAAATCCCACTAGCGATAAAACACTAGGAAATTACTTTTATCTATTCTTGGATAGAGTTATATGGTATGTATATTGGTTTGTAGGAAGTAGAGAATGTGGGTGGGGTGGGGGTAACAAATTGAGATACGATAACTATAGGTTATGGGGAAGGCGTAAAATGTTGGCATCTTAACAAAATAAAGATATACTACTTACTATACGTTGCATTTGCCCAAATGTATACATGGAAAAGTGCTATCGTCAACACGGAAACATGTTTGACAAAAGTTGCACCCTTTATTTTTTCTTTTATTATTATATTCTTACTCATATATGTAATAATCATATCATGATACAAATGACATTTACTACATTATTCATGTGCATGCCAAATCATTATATTTCCTAATTACAGTATCGAGTGAGAGCTTAAAAAGGGAGAAAGAAAAAAACAATATTTTTGAGTTTTTATAGCAACTACTTTGAGTTAATTCTCGTGGCCAACTACTTTCTCTCAAACATCATAGGAGTACTATATTAACAAGTAGACACACACATGGTTTCTCGAGCAGAGTGGGCAAATATGACTGCTTTCATTACACCAAAACATATTTTACAATTAAGTTAATCAATTGTGTCTGACCTGTAACAAAGTCCGCCTGTAATTTCTCTGAAGTTCTTTGCTTCTTGTGCTTCACGTACCAATACGAGTATCTCCACTCTCCACAAGCTAAGCACCGTTCAACCTCATGGCTATTTTGCAACGTGCAAAACTTACAAGACCAGACCTTTGCTGCCTTTGCTCTGTCCTTTGGGGTTGGTTCCACAAAGGAGGGCTAGAGGCTGCAACGGTGAAATGAATAAACATCAGTTGGGGTGGGGGGACGAAAATGATCTCAAAAAAATCTGGCTAGTTGTCATTTGGTTGAGCCAAATTTTCTATTTTTTAAGGGATAGTGCCTTGGTTGGAAGAGAGCTGCATTTCAAAGAAGACTCCTATGTGGTACAGGACTAACATAGGAAAAAGGATAAGGCCGAAACATTATCTTAGAATCAGTTCCTACAATTGCAATAGGACGAGACTCTGGTATCACGGAAGCTTCGGAGCTTTCACAAGGCCCCTCACTCTCTTAACATTTTGGAGCAGATCATCGCAGCCACCCCCCAGACGCTTAGGCCCCGATGGCAAAAGTACATCCAATCGTGCTCTGCTTTCAAACCCACCCAATCGCTTTCCTGGCTTGTCCACTACCTCTAATTCCTTTAGCCATAAGCTTCCTGAAAAGGGTTTCAATTTAGCACAACCTTCCTGATTTCATCCAATAGGTCAGCATTATGCGGGCCATATTCATTGTGGCAGAGTTCATGAAGCATGGTATCAAGAATTTGAGCATAAGGGTAAAAGTCCCACTCATTAGCTCATGAGCAACAATAAAATGGAAACTCATTAAACCTATACACTCATCAGGAAATAAAAAGGCTGAAAGGAAGGAAAAGCCAGTACCAAAATTCAGAAAGCACCTTGACTTTCCACTCTGTTTTGCTACATTTTCCCTCGCCTCATCATCACGCACCTTCTTCAAAGCTTTGACTTCCCAAACCTTGTTCAGATCATTAAGATCCATACACGGTGGTGCTAAACCGCAACTGAACTGACAATGTGGAGGACCCGTTGACATCAAATTGAAGTCAAAATGGTCAGACATAGAAAAAAGGTCATGTTATTATACAGAATCAATAAGAGAGAACACAATTTCTTTTCTAAAAAAGAGATGATAGTGATTTGATGGCTCTTTCAATCCGGCGAAATCAAATTAGCGTGCATCAATTTGGGTCAGATTAATAAGTTTATGCCCACTGAACAAATTGGTTGACGAACACAGTTTATGCGTCGCTAATGTAGCGGCTTGTCGAGCATTTGACAAGCAAGGAGGTCAACCTCTTTCAAATATACAACATGAATTTTCGCAATGTAGTTGGACTCTCATGTCGATCCGAATGAATTATCTTGTACACGGAGGTAAATCTTTGCCTGCTAGGCAAGAGGATAGCAAGTTCCAAATTCTTTCTCGTTAGGACATGTATTTCTTTTACTATGAAATTTATAAATGAAGTAGTTAATGGTAGGGTTACCATTATACTTTTTGTGGTGACGCATCTTGTATGTGTTCCTAAGAAAAGGAATTTCTCCATTTTTTCGGTGTCTCAAAGGGGCGTGGAAACACATAAGAACTCTTGAACGAAAAAGAGATGTAACTCCAGTTCCTTCGGAATCGGTAGTCAATCCTATTTCTGATAAGGGCAGTTGCTTGCCAATTGAATCAGATTTTGACCATTCTTTTCATATCCGTAATAGTGCAAATAGAAGGTCAAAGTATCAAATAGGGCTAGTAGTTAAAGTTCACTAAAATTGACACAATAATTGTTGTTGTTTTTTGGTTGACATATACATCTTTTCGTGGTAAACTGTCAGGTGCCTTAGAAATTAGATTGGTGATAGACTAAGGATGGATAAAATCTTGAATTAAAATAAACAACTCGTTCAGTGAATCTTAATGTTTTACAAATGTCGAGTTCAACAATATATCTTCTTTGGTACAACAAAGACAACATACCTAATGTAAATATATGTGATTGCCGAGATTGGAAATTTGAAGTATAAAGTCCGATTATCACAAAAAAGGAACATCTTAAGAGCAGAATCCTAGAAGTATCAGACCTATATCTCTTAACATAATCTCTCACCACTTTTCCCCGCACATCTTGTCGTATCTCAAAATTGTCACATCACCAGTTAACACTATTCCTTCCTATTGTTGGTCCTACCATTATTGTGTCCGAAACCATAACTCTTCTCCTCTAACCTTATAGGCTTAAACCATCTCAATGCCCATTTACCACCTGGATTGCTGCTAGTTCTCTCGAGTCTCCCTCGATTTACTTCTGATGTGCTTCTTGTTTGATTTGAGGATCCTCCTTTACATTTAAGGTTCTGGAATGCGACTTTTGTCTGTTTGGTAATATACCACATAGGGTCCAAGATCATGTCTGTTAGGTAAGTTATACTGAATGTAAAGAAGAAAGGGGATATTTAGTATGGACGAAAAGAAACAAGGGGATCATATTCCATATGAATTTTGGGATTCGAAAGCCCTATCATGGGATAGGGCTTCTTGGGATGCCAACTAGTGAACTCCCTCTTTGCAAATTACTTACTCTGTGAAATGAAAAAGCAATGAGATGAATACTCAAGTTGAGAGTTGCCAAGTTGAGATTATAATGGCATGTATGTGTCACTATTAATTATCCCAATTAGTTTTTTGCCCAACATAGGATGAGAATTCTTCTTTCATGTTTTGGAATATGTAAGGATTAACAAACACTATTCATCATTCCAAAATTGCTTATGCATAATTGAAGTAAATTTCCGATAAATAAAACTTGGGATCGTGCAGAATAACTTTGTATGAACAATAGGGACGCAAATTTACAGTAAAACACAGAGGAGATTTAAGGGCTTACCTGAGTCGCCGGTTAGTCGGAACTCGGAATGTGGGGGGAAATGTGTAGAGTTTTTTGGTAACTATCTCTCATACAATGTGGGCCGGGCCGAGAAACGTACTTCCGCTCCAATTGATTTGGGCTTTCGCTCAACTTCTTCTGCAAGTCTAATAAAAAGATCAATTCAATTTGACTTTTCCCTTTTAATATGACTCAAATCCAATATTTCAATTTAAAACTAACCATAAACTCAACTATTCATGGCCTAATAGTGAACATTGATTTCATAAAAATTCTCATGAAAATCAATAAGAGGAGATTAAGGATAGCAAAATCCTTTTTTTTTTAAAAAAATCAATAATGAAGAAGAGAACGGTGGATACAATAAAAAATAGTGGTAAACAATTATATATTTAGTGTAATCTCACTTGTAAAGTTCTAGAATAAGTATGTATACGATTTTATTCCTATTTAGTGAAGATAGAGACACTCTATTTTATGAACCCTCATTTATAATTAAGAGTGGCAATCGGATCGGTTTTTGTTTGGTCCCGTCCGGTTCCCGTACCAGTCCCTCTGGTACCGGTTGAACCGGTAAGGAACCGGTCTCCCATGATACAGGACTGTTACCGAATTGGGTCCCGGTTTTTAATCCGATAGAATCGGTTTGATAAGAACCGATTCCGGTCCGGTCCGATCCGATAAGCATCGATTTACTCGATTTTTTTTAAATAGCCGTTAATTCGACCGTTAGGCCCTTCTAGCCGTTGGGCTGGGGTCCAAAACGGTCAAAAAATACACCCCACCCCTTTCTAACCACTTTACACTATAAATATACCCTTTTTTTCATTTTAAACCACAAATTCACAAATTACTTACTTATACATTTTATACAATCTCTGAATTTTAAATCTCTCATAAATTGTTAATTATTATATGGTGATATTGATTAGGAGTTTGAATTTAATATTATATAATAATCAAAATAATTAAAAAAATTTAAAAAAATATCGGTACCGATTGAACTGGTAAGACCCGGTTCCGATCCGGTCCTACCCGGTTCCTATCCGATTACTAAGGGACCGGGCGTGTTTTCCAATAAATCCGGTTACCGGTAAGAAAATTCGGAATGGGTACCGATTTCGGTAAAATCGGTCCGGTTGACCCGATCTTGTCCAATTGCCAGCCTTACTTATAATCATATATTTATATAAAAGAAAGTTTTATGTCCGCCTACGTGGCGACACCACAAACAAGGATTTCCTTTTAAATTTAGCTATATCTTTTTATGAATAGATGTGATTTTTATAAAAAGTTGAGGATTTTATCAAAAATTCTGACTTTAATGAAGAGTTGTGACTTTATGAAAAATTATGACTTTTATAAAAGGTTGTGAACTTTCTGAATGGTTGCAACTTTTCAAAATAGTTGTAACATTTCTGATAAGGCTCAGTAAACATTTGTTCACACAATCCTTTGTTGTCTATAAATAGAAAGATTTTCTATCATTTTAAAACAACAAAAATTATGTTCTTTTTCTTATACTTCTGCAAAATTAAATATTCGTGTGTTTTGCTATTATTGACTGACTTAGTGACAACATTGTTTTGTATAAATAAGTTGGTGAATAAAATCTTTCCATATCGAGAGAATGTAATTCTATAAACCTCTATCCTCTGGTATTTGAGGAAAATAGTTTTCTTAGGGGACACTGTGCATTCAGCGGACTCGATTTTTTCCTTTCTATTTCATTATATTTTTACACATCCTGTTATGTTTTTACACACTCATTAATTTTCATATGATATTAATTGTTGTTTTTGTGTTTTTAACTTTGTTGTTTATGTTTATGCAAAGTTATTGCCTCCGGTTATATTGAACATATGCACATATAGCATGTATATTCATTGTGCAAAAAATAATTATTTTATTCTGTTCAAAAATTCATATTTTGATATTCTATATTAAATTTTATAACTTAACAGTATTATATATAAACTTACATATTATCTATTTTTACATAGATGTGAAAATTCTCACTTATCAATTGAACAAATTCAAAATGCAAGTTAAAAAATTATAGTAATTGATTTCATGATCAAGCGTAATTTTTTTTTAATATGCTAATAATTTTTTGAATTTTCTCCTAAGACATATATCACAATTGTATAATCTATATAACTAAAATGTTTCTTTTTATTACGAAATGGCTTCGTATGTATATTCTTACTAGTTTCCGAAACGTGCGTTGCACGTTTGTCCCATACAATTATTATAAAGTTGAATTATTATATAATGTTGAAATTAGAAATATTAGTTTTATCAATTTATATTTTATTCATTAAATAGAATTCATAATAATCGAATAGTACATTGACCATCAAGCAAGAAATATTTGGAAAAATAATTATATTACTATAGCATCTAATAATATGAATATATCTATATGACTTATCCTTAATAATCTCTCATTACGCTCCATATTAGTAAGTACACAAATATGTAGCTATTTAAAGAACTTATATTAGTAAGAAAAGATAAAAGTAAATAAATATTATAAAAGTACATTTAAAAACGAATCTAAATGTCATAAATTAGTAATTTTAGCACTACTAAAAATAGACTTATAACATTCATAATTTCATAGAAGATTATATTAAAGAAGTATATTCGGTAAAGAATATAAAAAAATTAAACAATAAGAATAAGTACAACATTGATATCCTTCTTAAGACTTTTATTATAACAATATATATAGCAAAAAAAATACACAAGGAGTAGAGTTTTTTGTTCTCCCGTAACCAAAAAAAAGTAATCTAAAATGGTAAAGATAAAATGTATGATACAAAATATCATTCTAATGAGGATCAACAAATATTAATATTTCAAAACAAAAAAAAATACCTAAAAATTGCCTAATGATTCTAATCAACACGAGGCAAGTGGTAAAGAAAAATTATTTTTTTTCATGATACATATATATAGCTAAAGATTCATTGGATAAGATGAAAAGGTGAAGAGTTGTTTAAGTTAATTTTCAGAAGTTAAGTGATCTTCGACATGGGGTAGAGAAAAGGTGATTGTTTTTACTAATAATTTACATTTAATTATACTAACTAAAGAGAGAGGATAACAAATTTAATCATTTAATCACGTTAATTATAGAGAAAGAATAGATAATTTTTATTTTTTAAAAAAAAGTAATTCCTGACAATTTTCTATGAAATAATTTCTAACAATTTTCTATAAAATATTTTTGTCTTTCAAAGTTTGACTTTACACCTTCTTATTTTTAGTATTTAGTATAATATAATATAATTATTACTTAGTATGTAAATAATTAGAATTTAAACCATTGTGTCTAGATGCATGTATTTAAATATGATTATTTAATATTAAATTAATTATATATTAATATTTAATTTAATTTAAGGATAAAATAAGGGCAAAATGGTAATTCAACTTTTAAGTTAGGAGCTTCCCACTTATAATAATACTATTTTGACAACGTGCGTTGCACGTTAATTTTACCAATTATATTTCATGTATCAACAAGAATAAATAAAAAGGAATTGCGCATTTGGCATCAAGCAAAAAGTATGTGAAATTAATTAATATAATATAGTCTCCTTTAACTTTGTATAAGTCTTTTTTATGATCTAAGTATCTGTGATAACCTTTTATAGCCATAAATGGATATTAAAAATACATACACACTTATTGATAAGATTGCCTATATTATTTTAATGAGAAACGATAGAGTGAAATATTTATATTATTTAAGGTTCTAAAATTAAAAGACAGTACTATCAAAATTATACAAAATTAAAAACAATTACATTTAAAATATAAAACTGACAGATATATAATTTAAACACTGAACTTCATACATACATCTATTTCAAAAGCTCATAATAATAGCTAAAAGATTACAACACTACAATGAGTTTATTAGAAACGCAAAAGAAATTAGAAACAACAATAATCTTCATGATGGAGAATATATATCGAAAGATATATGAGGACTTAGGCATGTCTAAAAAGAAGTCAAGTTCTTCTCCCTACCTCATGTATTCTATTTTTTCATGTCTTTTTTGTCTATCATAAATGGAATAGTTTTTTGATTATCAGTTGAATGACAATTTCTTTCATTTTTCAATGGTTATCACCTAGTTCTTAAATAGTAGTAAAAATGTCTGTTTAAATTCTATATTTTTCAGTTCTAAATAATAGTCTTTAATATATATATAGATGGAAAGATGAAAAATACAAGTCATAGTTAGACTTAATAAGAGAATTAACATTACCACTAATAATTATTGCTTTGAACTTGGAATCTAGTCTAGTTTGAATGAATAATTAAAAAGATGAAAAACACAAATCATTGTAATTAGTAATAAATGAGGCAATTACAAGTCATCTCAATAATTTATTACTAATTCATTCATATATAATAACACACTTTTAATATCTTAGTAATAATAAATCAAATAAATAAAATCAGTGGCATTAATCGGATAAATGGGGGGTCACTCTTTTCATATGCCAGTAATTATTCTAGGATATACATGTACAATTAAAATATATCTTTTCACATTCCAAACATTTAATTATTTGCTTATATTTTAATTAAGAATTAATTTAAGGAAATGCAAAAGTCATCTA